>NW_010186516.1:0-35648 GCF_000695765.1 Mesitornis unicolor | reverse complement strand
GAACCGCCAGAGGATGCAGGATCTCAGCAAGGGAAAAAAACAAAGCAGAACAGGAAAAAAGATGACTTAAAATCCACAGAGCACCTTCAACTTAATGAATGCCAACCACAGTGTCACAGGAGAAGAGTCAGAGGTCACTTGGACAAATCTGAGCTAGTAGTTATTTTATTGAGTTTTAATCAGTAAATTTAAGTATGTAAAATATTTTATAAGTACAGATGGCTTGGCAGTCAATACTCTACTTATTGACTACACTTAAAGTTAGTATAGGATACAAAGATTATCGCTTAAGCGTACTATACATATTTTAAATGTTACATGCATGCAAAAAATGTCACTTACCAACCCATCAATGCCTGGTGTTAGGTAAGGGATCTCTCAGCCTAGAGGGGTAACCTTGAGAGGCTTCCCCTACTCAAGGAGAGATCAAGCTGCTAAGGAGGGAGAGCTCAATGGGCCTTGATGGCTGCAGATATTTATAGCATAAAGTGGTTGATTTGTAGTCAGGTTTTCTGCTGTGTTAATGCAATTTCAGCTGCTTATCAGCCCAGACTCCAGCCAAACCATTTTTTGGAGTTTTGGTGCTGAGTTCTCACTGATCGCCTCACACAGTCAGGTTCACCTCAGTTGGGCCTACTTGCTGAGAATCTGCCTGGACCAAAGTTCAGTTAGTTCAAACAAGAGGAGTGTATCCATCACACCACAGTCCTAAAGCCATCACATCACAGAGAATCGAGAGAGACTCATTCAGCAGCATGCCTAATCTCTAGCAGCATCAAAATGTGCCCTATGGACACAGCCAGACCTTCTAGGCAGTGATCAAGGGAGGTCCACCCTGCCAGGGCTGGGCTCTGCCCTCTGCCGTCACACACCCCCCACAGCAGGGGCCCTGGGGATGGAGCTGTGAATGACCAGGTCTCATGGGCAGCCACAAGCACATCTCCATCCTCCCTTTCATCTGTATGCAAGCAAAGGCAGCATCAAATGATGGACCATGAGCACAACACCAGCTGACAGCCTTCCTACAGGAGGATTTTGTGCTTATCCAGCAAGGTCTCTGCTTGCACTGGGAAAACAGCGGTTCTGGGTCTCCCCAGAAGCTCTCTGGGGACAGAAAAGAAATAAGGGGAATGGGGGTTCTAATATGTGAAGGGTTCCCATCCCAAGTAAAGGGCTGTAAGGGCTGCACCCCATCCCTGGCAGCCCTTACACATATTCTCATGCTGATACAGGGGCTAAGAACCCTTGCAGGTGAAGGTCCCAGCCCTGTGGGTTACTCTGTGGTTTATGCAATAGCCTCAAGAAATCTTCCTCCTGACAGCTCCCTTCAGCTCCAGAGGAACCAAGTCCTACACCAAGGGGTTGTTCAGGTTGATGCAGGAGCAGAGTCTTCTGCCTAGGATGAAAAGATCACAACACTTTCATTTTGTACAAACACGCCGCTGAGCCCAGCAGTAGTGACCAAGACCTCCTCCTCACCCCATCCTGTGGCCCTCAACCCTGCCCTCACGCTGTCCTGCTGCTACCCTCCACCCCAGGGCAGCTGAATTTCAGCACTATTACTGCAGAAGCAAGAAGAGTTGCACTGGAGCCACATCCGAGAGCCATCCCTACTGTCCTGCTGCCTCGTCTTGCCACACAGTTGTCTAGTGCTCTTCCCTATGGATATTACACTTGGCTGACCCTGGGGAGATCCACTCAGCCCTTTCGCAGCTGCTCCTTGTGCAGAAGCCTTTGCACAGGGCAGTGTGAAGGCAGGAGACCATATGCTCCAGCACGGGGCACAGTGAGCCCACTCGCTGCGATTTGCATCGCTGTGATGAACCGTTGTGATGACGGATGGCACGAGCACTTCCAGGGACCTGGCGGGGGGAGTGGATTTTCACAGCAGATGAACCCTAATGAACAGAGAAATAACTTCCTGTGGAGATTTACAGTTGCAATAGACATGCCTGGCCTTGCAAGGAAGGAAACGCTTTGTTGCAAGCAAGGCTTTAGAGCAATACCTGGGGCGGAATAGCCAGGGGTGCTGAGAAAGTGCCTCTTTGGGTCTGGGAGTGGAGAAGTGAGCAAACACTTATGTGGAGGAGGAGGAATAAATGTGCAGGGGGGAGGTGCAGAGCAGAACAGGATCACTGGGGAGTGAGCTGGGGTCCGCTGGTCTGTCCCGGTGCTGCAGCCTCCCCTGATGCATAGAGAGCAAGAAAACCACGTGGTTAAAATGCATCTGCTGCTGCACTCAGACCCCCTTGCAGAGGGGAAACTGAGGCACAGAGAGAGCCAAGGAGTCATTTTTCCAGGGCAGAGCACCCCTGTAATGGGGAGGAAGAAACTTCAAAATGCAATATTGGACTTTGTCCCTCACAAGGAAAGTCTGCTGTCTAATATTGTCTTGAGTGCACGCTGCAGCCTTCCCCACCGCATCGGAGGAAGCTTCGCCGTGGGAACTGCCGCTGAGCCACCTTATATTAGAAGTTACTACGGCTCTGCCAGGAAGCCTGCCCCGTGCTTTCTATTTTTAGCTGCAGGCAGACCTATTCATATCAGTCACTGCTGAAGAGCAGGTCCTTACGCACAGATTTGGTGCAGTAATTCAGGGCCGTGAAGTCAGGTTCTCAGGTCTGAAGACAGCTCACCAAGATAAATAACAAACACACCTATGAGCCAAATGCTCATGAGCCTGGGGGCAATGCGTCCGGGCAGGGGTGTGCTTTATTAAAGGCACTCAACATCACACACATTTATTCCATGGGATCACACCACTACTTACGTGCAGAGCAAAGCACAAGCCTGACTGTGATTTACCAGCTCAGGGCCATAAACTGCAAGGGAAGCAGAAGAAATGGGGTGAGAGAGAGAAAGGGTCCTGGGGGAAGTGTAAACAGCTTCACGAGGCTGCAAACTGGTGGTTGTTTTCCTGCTTGTTAATTATTTCATCTTAAAATGCTTTTAGAAGGGTAAGCACTTCATTTGTGCTTAACACAGGACAAGTGAAAAAGATGTCTCCTTTTACAGCTACTCACTGTGAACATACAGAGAGTAAATCTCAGAGGTCTGCAATAACTCAGAGTTATTTGAGTAAACCAGCGCAGGAACAAGGTACATACATTTAGTGATGGGGTTCCCAATCAGCCAGACCTTGTTCTAATGACGCTTTGTCATGCTTCCTTCTTTCACATGCGTGATAGCACTTGCCAAATCTACCCAGGTGACTGATAGTTCAAAAAATAAAAAAGCCCTTGGCAGTGAGACTACACATCTCCTTCTCAGGGCCACTGACATTGCCCACCATTAACTTCCCCCTGCCAGCTGAGAGGCTGCAGTGTCACCAGCCAAGGAAAACTGTGGCACCCACGTCCTCCCATGGAGGGCAAAGCCCTCCCTGTGAACTGCCCCTCTTCCTCCACCCATAACCTGCCTCTTCTGCACCTCCTTCCCAGCCTGCGTAGGGGAGATGTCACCCTCTGAGTCCATGGGTACACCACTATGGGGCGAGAGTAAATCACTACAGGCTCCCAGAGGCTCCCCTCTGTGCCCCAGCGGGAACACTGGGCTTAAAGGCACAAGACCCCAGACCTTCCAGTGCAAACATCTTAAATCAAGAAGCCCTCAGGTGTGAAGGTACAGATACTCATAACATCCTTAACTCACAGTTAACCTCATGGAGCTCTCAGCAGGTCCAAACAGCCTCTGCAGTGCCAAGAGCACCTAGCTTGGCTGTGGAGCTGGGCTCCTGCTTTAGAGGAAATGAGAGAAGTCCCGTGAAGATACAGGGGGTGATGCTGATGCTGGACCTTGATATTTACAGTGGTGATTTCTCTGCTGCTTTGCAGCCGGTTACAAAATGCTGGTTACCAGCATTACTCTTCCCCAGAGTCTTCCCAAGTGACAAACCAGGACATGTAAACACTCCCATGAACTCCTAACTATAACTCTGTACTTTGGGGAATTTAATTGAGAAATCTTTTGTCTGATTTGATTTGAATTCTGTAGAAAATACGATCTGAAGCTCTGCTAGCTATTTTGAAGCTGATACAGGCTGTCTGTATCATTACACTTCATGCCAGCTAAACTCCACCTTGACAAGGGAAACCTGAGTCCATACTCACCCCAGAGAGAGCTCTTTCTCCTGAAGTGGGCTGCAGGGAGGACAGCCACAGCCAAAAACTGTCAGTCCAGCTGACAGGCATTTGTATGGCCAATACCTGTGGATTTAATCCCACCAGTTTCTAGGTGAAGGAAACACTGCATAAAACAGCTAACTGGGATTCATCCTTCCTGGCTGCAATGCCAAATTGCTCCTATCTGTAGTGAGCAAAAAGCCTGAGGCTCTTCTGCTCCAGGGTGCTGCAGTCAGAGAGGTGACCACTGCCACTGGTCACTCAGCATATGACCACTCCTGACCTGAGGTGTTAGCAGAGCAGACAGCACAAACGGACAAATGCTGCTTCTCCAATCCCCACATTTTTTCCAGGAGGAGCAGTGACAAATTACTGGGCAAAAAGAGCCCAAAACAAAACAACAAAGCGTGTGAGCGTTTTAAGTCCTTTTCCATCCCCAGTTTATGCTTCAGCTGCTACCTTGAGACTGGCATAGAAACCAACGTGCCATTTGCTTCACACAGCTCCTGGGACCTCCATGGCACAGTTTCCGCTTGGGTAACTTAACTTCTGGAGGCCATTAGGCAGAGTAATTTCACCAGTTCCTACGCAAATGCCTGGAGGGGGCTTTGCAAAGCCAGTTCAGCACAGCTGAAATATGGAGGAAATGTTCGTTTGAATCCTAAAGAGAAATGTAATGACTGCTTTGTAGTAAAGCACATTCAAATCTGCCCCATTTTGGCTGATCAAGGCGTGATCTCATCTGCACTCCACAGAGAAATACTTCTGATCCGGCAAGTGAGCTTAACACCTTTGTGGAAGAGTTTTTATCAACTGACAACACCCAGTTTGGGAAAAATCAGCTCACAGCATCATTCAGGTGCAGACTTTGAAAACAAGTGCATTTTTTCCCCTTTTTCTCCTTTCTAGAAAGGTACTTGCAGTTTGACGGGCCCAGCTCCACCGAGATGCCATCTGGCTGAACACATCAGCACAGGTTTGCTCTGTGAATGGCTGTAACCCGTTTATGTTCATTAACATGTTGTGAAAACAGTGCTTTGTAGAAGTGCTCTCATGAGCAGCACCCACACCTGTGTGTGGGTGCTGTGTCCTGACCAGGGCAGTTGGGAGTGAAATTAAAATGGGGAGGAGGAGACCTTTGTTGCAGTGGTTGGGAAGCTGAAACAAGCTTCAGTAAGTAGCAAGCCCACAAATACAGCACGGAGGGAAAAATCATAGAGCAATCATTTTGGGAACAAGCACCCAGGGTAGGGATCACTGGTGCCGCCAGTTCACCAGCACCACAGGGAGGAACTAAGCAAGAAATCCAGAGAGGAGAAATGGCCCCTGGTGGGGTATCTGTAGTGATGTCCCCAGAAGGATGGAGGGGCTCTCCACAGGCAGAGGAGGTAGAGGGATGCTCCCAAGGGAGGGATTATGCATTAGCAATCTTGTGCCCTGAACCATCTCACGGTCATGTGGAAGCCTATGCCATTAGGGAGCAGGAAACAAACACCCCAAAAATCCAGCTTCATCCAGCTGCGTGGTGAAGCACAGAGCTGGCTCCTGCGGGGCTCACAGTAGGTGAGGGGATGCAGGCACCCAGGGCAGAGTCAATCTGTGCTATGCAGTTGCCCAGCACCCCTGGCACAGCAAGGAGGAGGAGGACCGAGTGTCCCCACAGAGGAACCTGCTCAGATGAAGCCATCAGGCCAGGCGTTTTGCCAGCTTATGCCTTTGAATGAAGGGGTCCACCAAAGTAAGCCTAGTATGCAAGTCTGGGTGAAACACAGAAACCCCAAAACTCAAAAGCTCTGAAAGGGGATTCTTTTCCTGTCTGCCCCAGGCTGATCCCAAGCAAGCTCAAACACCTGCCACAGAGCAGTGAGCTTTCGGCTCCTCTCCCACGTAGCAATGGCTGTGTTGTGCTGCAGCCGCCCCAAGTTCTGGAGTCCCCAGCACAGAGAGGCTGTTGTTTTCAGCTACAGAACTTGGCTCCAGGGACAGCACAGCGCATGATTTCCCTTTGGTAACTCCTACCCAGCTTCCCCCAACATTTAGGGAGATGGGCTACTTGATCTGTGTGGGATTTTTTCATCTTTAGCACTGACAATCTTCTGATACTGCCTGTGCTTTTCTTTTTTTTTTGCTCTAACCAGAGCCTGAAGTTGTTTCTCATATCAAAAGCTCCCAGTCAATCTGATTTTTAGAAAACACAGTGTGTCTAGGGATAAACCTGCAAAATATAGAACATATTCCCTATTTGCATCCAAATGTTAAAAAAACCCATCACTCCTCTATGATACATCATATCAGTGCTATACCCACCATGAAATATTCATGGCCATTTATTATGATGTTTTTTATTATCCCCATAAAACTTTCCAGCAATCAGTGTCTCTATTTTCTCAGCCTCCAGCCTGGATGGGTGCTTTTGGAAGTGGCAGCACAAGAAGGGGCTGCGCTCCCAGGGCTCAAATCTGTCCCAGGCTGCTTCCCTCCCTGTGGCATCAACAGATCCCATCTAACTGGGAACGGGAGGCTGACTGTGACACGCTCTGCCTGCACTAAGTTGCTGGAGAGGAATGAAATTAAAACCAAGATTGAATTCCCAGGCCTCTTGTGACAGCACACGGAGCAGAGGAATTCAATGGTGTTGCTGCTCCTGCATGGGTTGGGAGGGGAGTGGGAAACGCTGCTGGTCTCACCCTTCATGCGTCCTCCATGCCATGTTAAAAAAGAGAAGGGAAACACTCTGTGAGGATGGCTCCTGTGGGTTTAATGGCAACTGCCAGATTAATTTTCTTGTAAACTGCTAAATGGTTTTCAAATGGGTACCTTTCCATTTCCTCCTCAGCAACCTGCAGGGGCTGGTATGGGACGAACAGCCCTGAATCATCTCTGCAGCCTCCAAACTGCCCACCTGGCAGTGAAGCAGAGGCAAGGACTGAACCCAGAGGGAGGGTGTGAGAAAGACAGAGGCAGCTTCTGGAACAGATACAGTTTCTGATTATAGCAGGACACTTTGTGAAGAGTCCCATTCTGCAAACCTCTTATTCTTTCTGCAAGAGCTTGCGAGACCTGCCTTTTACGTGTGGAGGGGAGTAAAAAAAGATCTACGAGGACAGTGAGAGCTTTCCTTTCACAGCAACCGCGAAGCTGAATCTCAGTGGAGTGACCTTGATGCAACCTCCTGCTTCAAACACACAGCAAACAGTTCTGCGTTGAACAAACTGCTGCAAGAGGATTCAGGTTCCTCGCTTGCCAATGCACTGGCACTGCTTTTCCCCAGAGCACCGTGTCTTCCAAAAGCAAACTGCATCAGCCTCAGAAAAATAAATAAATCTACTTTCCACATCATTTAATCTTCTGATAACAGTAATGAACTCAGTCCAAGGCATTACTGGGAATTAATGACTGCCTGCCTCCTGACTCACCAGCTCTTCCCAAGCTATCATAAATTCCCAGGAACTGTTGTGAAGCACACATCAACCAGAAAGCTGAAAAGAAAGCAATTGTCCAAAACTATGGGACAAATATACAACACGCCAGTCCCACCTGGAGGCCTGGGAATGGAGATGAGCTTCAGGATAAATGCGCTCACTCTGCTCGGATGGCTCACAGGGAGCAGGCACAGGAGGGCAGGACCCTGCAGGGTCCCCTGAGCAGTTCTGCGTCACTTCTCCAAAATAAGTCTGTTTGAAAGCAGTGCACATCATCCCCAGGGAACTGTTCCTCTGGATAATTAAACTCACATCGCATGCCATACCTTTAACCATTTTTTCTGGCTAAGTCCCCAGTCTCATGATGCTCTTGTCTGAGAGATTAAAGAGCCTCCCAGAAGCTCCCTCTCGATGCAGGTACTTCCAGACCATTATCACATCACCTCTGACCTACTCTCAATAAACTAAAAGGAAATGCTTCATTACTGAAACCAAGCTTCATAGCTCATACCTGCTTGGCAGTTAGAAACCAGGGTACATCACACCAGCAAGGCCTCTTGGACTTTCTTCCTTTCAGCTCATGCCACTCTCTGCAAGGAGGGTTAATAAAAGGAGGGTTAATAAAATTGACAGATCTGCATACTCATTTAAATATCTACATTTCCTGCTCTCCCAGTTGCAAAGGTAAATTTGTATATAACTAGCTCCAGCAGTAAGGGTTAATGACTAAAGATCATTTGAAGATTGTGCAATTCATGAAGTTCTCCATCAGAAAGGACAGATTAGATTTGCTGCTCTTTTTGAAAAAGTACAGATTTCTGTCATCATCTGTGCACTGAAGATGTCTATCTGGGCTGCTTCTCTCAGGAAATTTAACTAAATTAACACATGATTTTGTTACCATTTATTAAGCACAGGCCATGTGCAGATTGTTCTGAATCAGTGCATTCAACTGGCAGAACAGATCGAGGCATGGGAAATAGTGGAATAAATTTTAATTTGGAGAAAATATACCTGCTACATCAAAACAAAAGGCTGAGCAGTTCCACTCCAATCCACAGCTGCATTCATTTACTCCTGGGTGTCACTTTTGCTGGAGTCGTACATCCAAACCACTTTGGTTCCAAGGACAATCACTGTACAATACAGCCCAGTGCAGAAGAGAGATTATGATGGATTATCTCCAGGGAGAACCAGCACAACGCTCCAGGGGCCTTGAGAAGATGAGCCCTGAAAAGTAATCCTGCACCACAAATGTGTCCTTCTTCCCCTCACCACAGGCACCAGCCCTGTCCTTGGACCCCTTGGGGCAGAGCTTGGCACTCAGGGGCTCCTGGACCAGCATTCGTTGCACTTTGGGACCCAGGTCACAGATGCTGCAGGTGCACCCCTGTTTAACCCTGTAGCCATAGCTGTGTCCCTCCAGGTCTTTAACTAAGGCAGCTTGGGCTTCCCAAGCAATGGGGTGTGAAAGCAGCACCTCATAAAAACCTCCCAGTCCCAATGACACTTCTAAATCAGCTTCCTGGGATGCAGCCATGACAAGCCACATGGAGGAGCAATGGCAGCAAAGGGAAGGTTTTACTGGCTCTTAATTATGAGCTTTAGCACAACTCTCTGCAGATGATTCTCCAGAAAACAGCAAGAAGGAGCACTCCAGCACTCTGCCACCTCCACCAGCAGCTCCCCACTGCTCCCACACCTTCCCACACATGGATGCAGATAACCGCAAAAACTGCATCCTATTTCTATTTCTCCAAAAACCCACAAACCAACAGTTCTGGCTCTTTCCCCTTAGTGGTCCTCTAATATTCTTCTGGTGCTGACCCATGTACAACTAATTGAAGCTTCCTGACATGCCAGCTACTCCCAGATTCCTTGTCATGGCCCCTTGAGAAAGGTCCCACAGGTCAGCAGAGCATGGACTAAGAGCTGCTGAAGTGAACAAGTCCCTAGACAGGGAACCTCATGATTAAGAGTTCTTTAACCCAGCTGAATCCCTGCCTGCAGGATCAAAGGCAGCAGCTGGAAGGCTTGATCTGTTCACAAAGACACGGTTAATTGTGAGAGCAATTAGCCTCTGCAAGAATTCACCACATATGTGAGGGATTCTCTGTGCCTGGAAGTGTTTAAATCTCGGTGGAGATCCTTTGGAAAGATAAGCTGCTGTTTGGCCAAGGTGGATGGGCTTGATATAGGAATCACCCATTTTATGCAAGAAGAGATTAACAGAATGGTCTTTTTAGCTGAAAAATCTCTAAAATCTATGAAACTATTAATAGACAGTGAGACATTTCTAGTGGGTTTGACAGCTAGATGACAAATCTGTGTTAAATTCCACAGGATCCAAAGAAACTACTTGGCCTCATTTTCTGATATCCTCCAAGGGGTTTCCCAGTGGAGGATTTGAGTTTCCCACTTTTTAGCTTTAAAACAATTTTCCAAACTGGAAAACTTCTCCAGCTCCCCTGCTCTTACCTCCCCCTGCTCTGGCACCTTCTCCTCTGTTCTCAAAGAGGATGTGCTAAGCTGTGCGTGGGCGAACCCCTGGGAGAGGCAGCAGCAGAGACCTGTCCGTGTGTGACTGGGCAGAAGGAGGAGAGACCCAACTTTGCACTTTCCCACCCCAGAGCAGTCTCAGAGCCTGAACATAACCCCCCTTGCACACCCTGGAGAAGTCTCGCAGCACGAGGAGTCACTGTTCCACACACATTCTGCTGCTCCCAAAATAGCTCGGTTTATCAGTGTTTCCCTATCAGTATTTCCCTCTTAACTCTGCTGTGAAGCTTTATCCTCCCAAATTCAGCAGGGCACAGCAGCTCTCAGTGTCTGTTGTTGGGGGGTGCGCTGCTCATGCTATCTCGCTGCCTGCTAGCTCATCCGCCTCAAATAATGCAGGCAGTCATGAGGCTTATTACATGATGCAGGTGATTAAGAATTAATAACTCCTTCCAAGACCAATAGTTTCAGCCAAGATTGCTGTGAGTTTGTTATTTTATATGTATGTTTTGAAAAAGATGGCAGATAAATGAAAATGCTGCATTACTCCCAGTCGTTCATCATCTTCAGTGAACTTCCACCCTCACCAGAATATAAAATCCTTGCTTAGGCATGCTGCATCCTCCTTCCTGGCCTTTCTTTGTCATGCTTGCTTCTTAGGGAAACTCTTCAGGGAAGCCTGACTTACAAGTTTGTACAGCATCAAGATAACAGGCAAAAAGCATAATGGGAATGATAATAACAATACCTTATTTGCTTGCAAGAAGATCGCACTCAGATGAGATCACATCTGCTCCTTAGCAAGGTCTGGGAGGGGGAAAAAAACAGCCCAGCACCATCATTATATGAATAGTTATAACCATAAACATAATAGCACTAACAATGAGAGTAAACCTCTACTTGTGGTAAGACTGATGGGGCTGTGCAGGGAAGGATGGGTTACAGATAAGTGAGAAATATGCCAAAATCTCCAAGGGACTCTTGAGAGGTTACAGTGGATGTGCTATAGGGTCTGTTGGTGAGTCAGAAATCATAAGGAAAAGGTCTACTCTCCTATTTCTTCAATAGGAAGTGTCTATTGAAAGTAGAAGAAATTAATGAAAGGGTGGCCAAGCCCACCAATAATAAAAAAATATTTAGGACATGAAAAGTAGAAGCAGAATTACCTCTGAATCCTGGTGGGACTTCCTGACAGGCATGACAACAGTACCTGGTTGTCGTGGTTTAACCAGGACACCTGTACTGCGGAAATCTGCTCTTTTATGAGACTGCCAGTCCTTCAGAAAGCAAAGAGGTTAATGAAATTGAGGTACAAAAGATTTACATGCTTTCTACACTTTCTTGTCATTTAAATGTGTGCGAGGAACTGCATTCTTCCAGAAATCCCAAGTGGAAGAAGCAAAATAACAGCCACTTTGAGGATTTAACCCAGAAGTCCCCAATTTAATTTGTATTTATAATACGAAGATTGTACAGACCTGTGGAAAGCATGGGAAATATACATAAGCAGCAGCCACTGCTGGAACCAGTGGAAGAGAAGTAATTTGCAGAGGGGTCCAAGGCTTGTTTCTCTTTGACATCCCTTTTGAAAATGAGGGATGAGGACATCCATTCACACAGAGAGGCTTGCCCTTGTGATCATCCTCTGTGCACAGATCAACGTGCAACACGGCAGTGATGATGGGAAAGGGGGCCCCATAACACAGAGTTGGATGTTGCCAAGGAAGACACAGCCTGGCATTTGAGTATCAGCAAGGTCTGGAATGATCTCCAAACAGAGCAGCAAGATTCGAGTTTCTCAGATGGGTCTCATTGCTCTGCTCCCTGTGAGAGCTCTCAGCACCCGCCATGCTCAGTTCCCAGCCATCCTCACGATGCTCCCAACCACCCTAGCATTGCTCCTGTGCCTTTGGAGAAGACGACCTTTGCCAGTCCCACTTGCAAACTGTAGCTGACCATAGGTGGCTGCGTCACATCCCCAACGCACACATGAAGAGCAAACACCACAGAGCTGCTCTCTACCTGTCTGCCACAGAGCAGCCCCCAGCCCCATCAGCCAGGTCCAAGCCTGCCCCTCCACCACCGCAGTCCCTGGAGCTGCCCACCTTGGGAATCCACCACCACGGAGGTGATTTACAGATGCTTTATTTTTTCCCTAGAGACGTGCTTTACATGAGCCCCAGGTACTGCAGCATTAAATCAGTTTGCAAAGGCAGAGCTGTGCCTGGCAGCATAAGCAGGACCTGAGAGAGATGTGACAGCAGGAGAAAAGAGGCACTTAGTGCCTGAGCTGGGACCCTGCGTTCAGATGCCAGAAGCCTCTGCAGCACCCTGCAGACCACTGCAGCTCTGCTGGGGACAGCAGTCCCTCTGAGCACCAGGTGCTGCAGGTTCAGAATGCAAAGATTACAAAAGGGAAATAAAAAGGTACCCATGCAGCCAGTCCCAGCAACTCTGGTGCATATATCATCCATCTGGGTGGAGGTGAAACCCCAGGATCCAGGGTTCATCCCTAGAAGGGCTGATCCCTTCACTCACCTTTCTGCACTATTGCTTTCTCTGATCTCTGCACTGACAGGCAATGTGTCTTCTATGGACGCTGTCCTCTGACAGCTGTGACACCAGATGTTGGATAACATGAGAAGTGCGTTGTCCAGCCAGGGAAAGGCTGTGTCATGCTATAACAGCTACACTTCTTCCCCTTTATGCCACCCTAGTGCAAGAGATTGAACTCTGTAGGTTTTGCCTCTATTTCTATCCAGGACCAAGGAAAAAGTCCTCAATGCCCTTTCCTGGGAGAAAACATGCAGTTTTCCAGCAGCTGGAACTACTTACACCAAAACATGGCTAAGGCAGGAAAGTCCTGTCCTAGAGCAGCTTCCCCAGAGATCCCAGACCAAGCCCACTGCACTGGTGACCCAGCTAAGGCTGCAGCAGTGGAGGGCTGACATCTTACTCCAAAGCTCTTGTTGTTCTGTCTGCTCTACCAGTTCAGGGCGTCTGGTTGCCTCCTCAAGACCTCTCTCACCTGCTTTGCACCCTGTGATCTGGTAAGCACATCTGTGACCACAGAAAGGGTTTTCAGAGCATGCATTCACAAATGCGGCCACTGTGGATATGGCTTCGGTATCCACATCTGCCCCAGAGGCTGCTCTTCCACTGCGGGATGGGACTCATCTCCTCTAATATCAGGCACCTACACACAGGTGACTCTAGGACAAACCAGTTACCATGTCTCCCTTTGCACCTCAAGTTCATCCAGGCCATACTGACAGGCAGTGCAAGGGAAGAATTTTCCAAATCCACTGTGTTTAGCTCCTCCTACTTTAAGAGGAGCTATTTCCTGCCCTCATCTCTCGATGTTACCAACCTGATCTCTATGAAGGGGCCAGAAGACAGAAGCTGCTGTTAGATGGATCCATTCAGCCCCGCCGCTCCAGGTTCACAGTAGGGTTTGGGGTCTTTTTTCTAGAGAGGATGCAGAGCAAAAATAGCAGGACAGTACCCAAAAGCACCTTTGCATCCCATCAGCTAGGAAAACACACAGATTATGTGCTACTCCAAGGCACTGCTCCATGTTGCTCTTCCTGCCCCAGTCTTTGCCAGTGTTGCTTCTCCTAAGCATCCCTGTGGCCCCATTCCCACCCAGCCAGGGCTGCTGGCAGCCTTGCAGGGAGCAGCCCCACAGAGGGTGCTGATCCCCAGTGCCAGTGGGACCCTCACTCTGTCCCACCACGCTGTGTCCTACCACCCTGCATCAAAGGCTCTGGCTTTTAATCAGCCTGTTTGATGCACAGCCTGAGCCCATACACGCTCGCTATGATCGCATCGTCAAATTAGTTATGATCAAATCCCTGCTCGCCCCACTGAGGGAAATGACACTCAGAGACATCCCTGTATCCATATGATCAGATGCTTCCAAGACACCCATCATTCAGATGAAGCCCTTTTCTTGTTAAGTGCTGCTCCTCAAGTATCGGCAGCTGGAGCCACAGTCCCACACGTGCAGGATCACATCATCACGGCTCGGGATGGGAAAGGGCCACAACGGATGCCAAGGGAGGGAGGAGGATCTGGACAGAAAGGGAGTTGTCATGACAGGAGGATAGCCCAGCAACAAGCCTGCTGGAGCAAAGACAATGGAAAAGAGGCTGTGCAGCTTGCAGATGGGGTTAGCTTTGGGCACCACTGAGTGTCATGGGCTCACTGGAAATGGGGAAGTGAGCAGGTCATCCACAGGGGACATCTGGGCACATCAGTCAAAACACAGTTTTGGTAGTCATTAAAATCACCCCCTAACACTCCTACATGTATCTTGAGGCATCTCATGGAGCAGCCCAAGACAAAAGAGAGTTGAGAGGGGACCTTCTGCCGTAAGAAGACCCTTCAGCACTGCAGATCACCCCAAGGTTTCCTTGGCTGTCCTCGTGTGCCTTCTCTGTACAGAGATACTCACCACCCAGAGGGTCGACCTGTCACTCCCCATCTCCTCTTCCTCGCTAAGACTGCAGATGGCAAACGATGGAGCTGCCAGGCAGAAGCTTGTCTTGCCTACTAGCAAAGCCAGCAGTGCCGCCCTCTGGAAACCTCGCCTTCCTTCTGCAGTAGATGTGATTCATCAGTGCACTGACACCGAGCAGTTTCTCTGCCTTATTCCGTGGGATCCGTTCCTGCCCAGGAAAGAGCAGAGGGGAGAGATCAATGCCAAGACACAGCAGTACAGAAGCAAGGAAACCACATGCACACACAGCTCCTGGAGAGACAACCACACTCAGACTGCAGCTGCAGTACAGGTTTGTCTCTTGTCAACAGACTGTCCCTTCTTGCCACTTGCTTTCCTGGCCCTGGCAGCCCCTGTGAGATGCTTGAGGCCTGGACACGTCTTTCCCAGATCCTAAGAGATACAAACACCCTGCTTCTTCCCTGGAAAAGCTGAGGTCGTCAAACAAACCCTGGCCATGCTTCTGGCTTGCCCACTAAGAAACTGGCTGATATTCACAGAGCTGCTCTTAAGCAGAAAAGCTCTATTTTTCCTCCTCTTTTCTACTCTTATCATTTTCCCTTTGTTAGCCGGTCTTGAGCACAATCCAGAGTCTGCAGGAGGGGTCAGGCTGCAGCTGGTACACATCAACACAGCCTTGCTGATGCAGAGTGACCAAGCATCTGATAGGAATTGTCCTACATCAGCAACGTAGGCTTGGTGACTTCTGGCACCACAGAAGGGGAAATCACACAGGAAGACCCTACCATCACATTTGACTTCTCATCTCTGAAGCTGCAGGGACGGGCAGCTATGCCCACTCCTCCCAGTCACATCAAGGATGAGGTTTGATTGAGCAGAGAGAAAGGCAGATGCTCCACCATCTCCCTCTGTCCTGGTAGGAACACATTATCCTGTTTCAAAGACAGCAAGAGACCTGGGATCCTTTGGGTCACGCTGGAGGTGGCATTTACCCCCAGCTCAACTGGTCCCTGCTCTCTCAGTGATGGAGCACTGCAAGTTTGGCAGGGTAGAATCCCCTCAACAACGCAAGGCTTAACAAATCTTACTGTTCAACTTCTCACTGCTTTTTGGAAGGTTTATTGCCTTCTCCTAAGCTGAACCATCAATGCAACATCACAAACAGAAAAACAGCGGATTCCTCTAGAGCTCTTTAATGAGATTCCTAGTCTTAGAGAGATTATCTTTCTCCAGAAAGGGCTAGAGAAAACCTTGGTGAGACTGTGTCTCTGTCTATTGCTGTGCTATTTCCATGTCTATCTGTCTGCTCTTCTTCTTGTCCATAGCTGTGAGCAGCTTACAGGGAAAAACACCTGAAAGCTCAGGTGTGCTCATGACTTGTAGCTGGGAGACACCTGTAAATCAGAGCTGTGCCCAGCAGGTCCTCCTGGTCCTTCTCTTGCAAGAGCAGGAGAGGGGTGGTGGAGGTCAGGCCTTTAATGCCAGAGGACAGTAAATCCACATGGCACTCACTCCCTTGTCTGAAGATTCATGGCTTTGTTCTCTGAAGGTCAGCTTCGTCTGTTCTACTCAATTAAGAATAATCCATCGCTGCTCCTTCTGCACCCTCCCTGGCCGTATGCTCCTTGTCAGCAGGAGACCATTGGTCAAGTAAGAGTCAGAACTGCTCAGCATCCCAGAAAGATGCAGTGAGGAGAGCAGAACGAGGCGGAGAGCTCTTCATCACATGATGGACTCGCAGAGATCCTGCTTCACTGAAAGACTGAGGACTGGCAGAGGGTGAAAGGCCTCAGACTGATATGAGCACCTGGGAACAGCTTGCAGTGTGGGGACAGGAGAGGGCTCCTCTGGCTACACCACAGCACACCACGAATGCCTCACAACTTCTGCTACTGTACTTTTCCCACAGATCTTATGGGCATCCCTCCAGCACCCAAATCCCTTTGCTCTCTCCATCACTATCATATGATCACATCTCCTTCAACCTTGAGCGTTGCAGCACAGTCAGAGAAGTAGCCCACTACCCCACCTTCCCATGCCTACCTGGATCCCTGGTGTCTCCCTTTTATCTTCTTTGCTCATGGCCCCTGAGGCCTCCCTCAGAGGAAGGACTACTTCTTCCTGCCTTGAGTCTCCCTCTGTATCTGCTTGTTTGAATATTCCACTGTTTGCAGACAGAGATGGCAGCAGACCGCATGCAATTTCCTCCTTTCTCCTTTGAATGCTGGAGCTGGAGGCGCTCAGGGCAGCCTGGGAGGAGACTCGGTCTTGAGGATGGCAAAAGGTAAAAAAGGGCTGTCAGGAAGTGGAGACAGAGGCAGGGAGAGGTCCCAGCAGGTCTGAGAGAGCTCCAGACACCTGACAGAACCCTGACAGACCTGGATTCAGGAACTAACTTTGAGGTCTGAACTTGAAACTCCTCTACTAAAGTTATTTTCTTATGGTTGCTCACTTGGTGGCATCTGTAAGCATGGCCAAGTAACTGGTCTGTGTAGTCTGCTTTTGCAGAAGGAGTCAGTGGGACTTGGGATTCCACATCATTATGCCACTGAAACCAGGAGCAGAGGCAGGACTACAACCCTGACCTGCTGACCAACAGCTGGGGCCAGTCCCTAAGAGTGCTGCCCTTGCAGTGGCTTTTGGCTCTGGGGTTACAAAAAGTATCAGAAAAGAGTATATCCTGAAAATAAAGCTCACGTTCGATTTACAAGAGTTTTCTTTAAAAAAGCAGCCCCAGGTGATGTGGGCAGTTTTTCGTCAGGGGATAGAAGCAGGCCAGCATAGGGGCAGTGGTTACAAGGTCTCTGCTGGAGTCCCTGGCAGCAGGTGGAGGGATGAAGGGATGGGAGAGGTGGTGACCTTGGCCATGCCTCAGGAGCTTGTGCATCTGGCTCAGTTCATCCTCTTGGGCCCAGCAGGGACCAGGAATTGGAACACATTCTCCCTTGAAATTTCCTCTATGGGACACAGAGGTGGAAATGTTTCTGGCCTCCCTGGACCTGCCTCTCCATGTCTGCTTTGTTAGCTCATTTTTGTTTGTCTGCTTTATTTCTGAGCTGCCCCTGAGGCTGTGTTTTGGAGAGAGGGTTTCAACAGACAAAAGAAAGGTACAAAGTGGAGTTAATGAGAATGATTATTCAGTGACAGCTGCTGCTGCTCTCTTCCTAACAAGCGCAAGGCACAGCCTTGCAAAAACGAGGCTGTATCTGATGATTATGTTCAGGAGGATTAACTTGGGAAACTTTGCTTAAGACCTTCAGCGATCTTCTACTGGAAATCTAGTCAATGAGCAGGAAAGTACAGGGGAAAAACATACCTTGTAGCTCCTTTGCTGGGGCTGGACTGGGGCAGTCCTTGCCCTGCTGTCACAGGGTTGCTCTCCATCATCCCAGGGATGCGCAGCCGATGGCAATGGCTCACCTGGAGCTCAACAAGGCAGGCTCCTTTTGCAGAAGTATTTTCTCCCCCAACTGCTGCTCGAGTCCAGACAGGGAAGGACTGGACCGCAAGCTCCTGCAGTGAACGCTGGCTCTGTTTCTCACTGCAGAGAGACTCCTTGCTACGACTACAGTCAGCTCTGCTAATGATTATCACTGTGTCCATGCCCCAGCACTGCTCACGGTCAGCCTTTCCACACAGGGATGTGATACCCAAGCTTGGCACATAGTGCCTACTATTTAATGTCCCCATCAAGCCACAGAGAAACCAAATGGACTGGAAAACTGGCCCTTTCCTTCCAAATTGATGCCCACAGAAGGCAGGACTCCTCTCCGTTTTCAGCCTGGCATCCCAACCAGCCCCCTGCCCAGCTGGCGATGGCTGGGAGAACAGCAGTGCCAACATAGTTGTCTTTATCTGTGCTGCCAGTGGTTGGATGGGACTTCCCCGCTGCCTCGTGGTATGGCATAGCTGACCAGTGGGGACACCCACACCTAGGGGCTCTGCCCCAGCACAGGCGTGAGGCTCAGCTCCCTTCAGAGCCAGCATCACAGCCCTGCTGCTACTTCAGACAGATGGCGAGCAAGCCGGGCTCCATCTCCTGTGGCTGCTTGGCCACTACAGAGAGCTGCTCAGGCCAATCCAAATTTGGCTGGCAGGTCTCCATACCCCAACTGCAAATATTTTGGCAGGATCAGCTGTGAGCTGAGTGTGTGAAGACTCTGCGTTCTCCATTAAGGCTAAGGAGGAGGGTCTGCCCCACAACAGCTCCTGGGATTTCCTCAGCTGGACGCACCAAAGCTGATGCTCAGCAGCTCTTCCCTCCACTGGCTCCCATCCTCAGTTGCATTTATGGCATCAGTGGCCCCACACCTTCTGCCAGGGCTGGCCCAGCTCCCAGGGCAGCATCCCAAAGCATTGGCCGTGGCTTTCTGTATTTCCCTCAGTGGTCCCTCTTTGAAACCGTTCTCCTTGATTCATGGCTGTTTCACCTCATCTTGTCCCTCAGTGACCCCTGAGCTTCAAAGCCCCACAAGGGTCAGTGCTAATCAACTCCTGGTTGCCATTCATAGAGCTCTGGGTGTTTTCTGGCTTTTTGCTGCTGTCCTGTCTTTTGTTTTGACCCCTTTAGTGCCTCCTTCACCCCCTCTTCTAAATCTGGCGACTCCTTGGATGGAGGAACACCCACATGGTCAGCTGCGAGCCCACGGCCAAGCAGCCCCATGCATCCCCATCCCATCACCAGAGCTAACCATTGAAACTGGCTGCAAACTGGTTACTCAGGTGCTCTCCTGGGGGACAAGCTTTGCTTCACCATAAGTGTATTGGGGGTGAGGGGTCCCCCCCACTGTCCATGCTCTCCTCTGTGTCCGGAGAGGGAAGCCCTCCCTTGCCCTCTCCCATCCCTCTACAAGGTCAAGATGAGATGCATCAGCCGTGTGATCAGCGCTGCTTTTCCAAAGCTGGCTCTTAGAGGGCTGCAGGGGTTTTACTGCCACCTTCAAATCCCAGTGTCTAGAATACGAAATCAGAGTCTTTCCCGACATAAACCTGTAATATGCTTTGCACACAGCTGGTTCCTGTGGCAGTAAAACTCCTACCACCAGCCCGTACCGCTCCCCTTCCTAGAGTAAAGAAAGGAGTGGGGTTACCATGCTCTCAAGGGATGAGGAAATGGTTATGGTCTCTATAAACCCAAAAGAAACTTTTATTAATCTATGTTTAGGACCAGAAGTCTGTAAAAAGCAATGCACTTAAAAATGAAATAAGAAGACTTGAAAAAATTTTATTTGCCATCTCTACTCACAGGCAATTAGAGGAGTAGGACATAAGGTCTGATTTTATGTAGAGGCTTTTTTTTCTTTCCTTCTTTCTTTCTTTTTTTTTTTCCCCTCTGTTTGTTTTAATCATATAGCTCTTGTAGCACAAGAAATGCGTCTTGCATGATAACTAAATACAGCACTTGCTCCATAAAAAGTCTAATCAATACCACTGGGCAGCCAGAGCCAAAAACATGTCAAAAATTAGTTGGAAATTGGAAGAAAGTATCAGATGCCTCTCAAAACCTCAAGGCGTGATGAAGGGCTGAATCATGCCCTGCCTGGCTGGGCAGGATAGGAGCTGTGAGACCAGTGCCTGGGAGAGGGGAATTCGTGAGAGTTTGGCCCTGTGGCAGGAGAAATGGGTGAGTACAGGATAACAGGTACACAACAGCCACCAGCACATGGAATTGGGGACCACGGGACGAGGGGAGCAGGAGGAGGTCACCCACTGCTGGAGACAGAGAGTGGCCACTGTGTGGGTGGTAGCAGGAGTCCACCCAAAAGAGGATCACAGAGGATTTATGAGCACAACGATAATGAAAGCCAGTTATCCGTGACCATCTTAAATCTTTTCAGAGGGAGGATGAGGGGGGCCGTCTCAGATGGATAGGTTGGAAGATTTAACACTGCCGTTCCACAGCATAATCGCAAAATGAGCCTCCCCAACACAGGCTGCTGCTCTGTGGGAAGGGGCTCCTGCTCCTGCCACACTTTCAGAGGCTCCTGCCCCTGCCACACTTTCAGAGCTGGCTGGGGTGCTGCCATGGTCAGAGAAGGCCAAGCTGCAAATGGAGGAAGGAGTCAGTGACAAGAGTCACTGCGGAAAGGCTCAGCATCTCTCCTAAAGACCAAGGAGGGTCGGGACGCTGCCAGACTGCTGCATCCCAAGTGCAGGGTGCACCAAAAGACTCAGCTACATCGTAGTGGTTCTGCTCAGCGCACACACCAGCAGCTCTGCATATCCCTGGTCCCATAGCCGTGATTAATGACACTGCCACCTCTCACAGGACAGCACTGACAGCAAGGAAGGAAGCCCAGGGCTCCAGCCAGGGACACTGAGGCACAAGAGGGCAGGGGAAGAGCAGCCACAGCCACTGTAGCCCCCACGTCCCCAGATTCCGGCCACGGGAATCGCCTGCCTCCGACTCTGCAACCAAGCAGCCACCTCGTGTTCTCCCTGAGAGAGAAAGAAATCAGGTAAGCGATGTCTATGAGCCCATATGGAGGGGCTGGGATGCTGCCCAAGCTTCAGCTCAAAAAAAAGTGCATATCTTATGGTATAAATATTTTGGTTTGCCTCCTCCTCTCCAGCCCACAAGCTTCAGCACGGAAACCACAACAGCAGCCCTCATCGCAGCCGTTCTGGCAATCGGCTCCCTCTGATCCCCACAGTAACCGACGTTTGCTGCAATGAAAGCCTACACAAACTCACCTGGTTGGTGGGGGCAGAACCCCCCAAACCCTGTGTGTGACCTCTTCACTGCCTGCAAAGGTCCACGCACCCCCCAGGCACTGTCATGAAGGAGAGGGGCTTCTGGACAAGTGGAGGGAGGCTTTTGGCTCCTGGAAGGTGCTACTCCCCCTAAGGACCACAGCAATTGCCACATTTAGGGCCAAGGAGCTTGCAGGCACGGAGCTGGTTGGTACTTTTTGTTCCTGTTACCCCCCATGACAGAAAAGGTGCAATATCTGCACCGCAATGTGTGAGTGGTGTGGGGAGGATGGGGACGCACCTTCTTTAACTATCAGAGCGTCTGCGGCCATGTCTTACCACCGCTGAATGCAGAGACATGAGCTGACACCTCCCACAAACTCCACAAGGAGCACTGCGATTAATCCCAGGTGCCAGCCTCAAAACTTTCTCAAAGACTCAGGCAAGCACAATAGGAATTTGGTGGTGTGAAAATGTATTAATTTGATTAGAAGGCAGAGGAGAGGACATCCATCAGGGGCTTTCTTCACCAAGTCCTTTTGGAACAAGAAAATGAGAGGGAGAAAGAATTTGTCTAATAAAAATAATATTAAAAGCAATTTTTCACCAGTTTGTACTTTATGGCTTCTAATTTTTGAGGAATGAGATTGGGTCCTGCCTCCCCCAGCCCTGCTTTGGTTGTGAATGCAGCTGACCAGAACCAGCCCTTCACTCTTCACCAAAAGGCTCAGCTCAAAGGCTCAGATGACCCAGATGCTGAGAACTCCAAAGCCACAGACCCAACACCAAACCTGAGATTGGGATCTGCACTTACCTGGGCAAACATTTGTTTTGTGCTCTAATAGCAAGGCAAACCCGCTATTCCCCTGTGTAAACATCCACTCTCCAGACATAAGCACTTCTGAGCTGTGCTGCACTCCTCTGTTCAAACAGTCACTTTCTAGGTGAAATCTTCTGCATTCTTCTGTGTCAACAGAGTTGGTGCTTGAGGCTGTCCTGGTCTCCTCCAAAACATCTCCTGTCTTGGATGGGAACAGTCCAGGGTTGGGTATTTATCCATGGGGTTAGGAACAGCTGTTTCCATTGCCCATCAAGGGCTCATCAGTTGGGAAGGGCCAAGTAAGAAAATGATCAATGTCTATGAGTCCAGGAAAGCCTTGATAACCTAGGAGTCTGATGGGACCCTAGAAATGAGAAATGCAAGTCTAGGGGGGTGTTACCACTCACAGCAGTCTATGGGTCAGTTGATTAAACCCTGAGGAAAACCCTTCAGCAGCAACATATAGGAGAGGTGGCATCATACAAGTTCTCAGCTGCTGTTGTTTTCCTTTGAAAACCTTTTTTTATTGTTACTTCCCCCCCCACTTCTAGGTTTATGGCAGGACCTAAGATCTGTTTGGTGATGTGTGGGTGAGCCACCACATTCAGCCCACTCTGAATGCCAGTTTGGACAATTAAGCTATTCTGAGGCTGCCTGCAATGGTCTGGGATAGAACTTATGTTCCATATCACTTCAGTTTATGTTTCTGTTGAGATGTAAATTCACAGAGTATTCACATAAGCCCCCATAAAGGTCCAGGGCTGGGAATAAGAAAGCTCCTATGCCTCCTATAGCATCTAACCCACCCTGTGCTGCAGGATGGAGTCACTGTCTTCTCTGCATAGGTGGGGAAAAGGGAAATGGTGTGCCCAGGGTCACTCACCGCATGGTGGCTAAGTCCAAAGGCGATCCACGTTCAAGAAGGTTAAAAAGAAGCAGAGAAGGGCTCCTGAGTGAGCTGGTGAATGGAGGGCACATGGTTTAAAAGCAGTATAGAAGAACACAGCTTGCTCAGCCTTGGCACAGCAAACTGGCAGTGATGTGATTTTTTTTTTCCTCTATAAATACATCTGGAGAGTAAACACCAGGGAGGGGGGGGAAGCTATTTAAACTGAAGGACAATAGTGGCACAAGAAAACATCTATATTTATGGTTGAAGAAGCACAAGAGCTGGTTATGGGGAAAAGGGAGGAATGCATGGCTTGAAGGAAAGACAGAGGAGATGCAGGTGGGACAAACCAGGCTGCCAGGCTGGGGCTGAGTGGGAGCTGCCTCTCCTATGCGAGGATTTTCCTGGGATCGATGTCCTTGCAGAGCTCAGGGTCCACATCTTTCCCACTTTCCCTCATCCCCCTGAGCTTTCCATATGCTCTGGCAGGTGCTGGGGAGAGCCACAATGCCCCTGGGATATGCATGGGGTACAGATCCCCCAAACTGCCACCAGCCCGTGCAGCATCCCCAGCAGATCCCATGTGCTTTGTTGTCCACTTGGTTCAGAAACAGAGATAGACATTGCCTTCCAACTCCCCCTTCCAGGAGCAAGCTGGGATTTCCACAACCATTAAAAACAAGCCTTTGTTATTAGACCTGTGAATTATTCATTCTATCATAATTAATGCAGAACTGCTAACGGCCACAGCAAAGCTCCTCAGCTCACCCATCTGCAAACACCGCTCCACTTCTGCTCCCCATTTTGGCATTAAATATGCATCAGGACTGATAAATGGCTCCAGTGCGCCGTACACCGTGAGCCTGTTGAACAAAGCGCTCTGAGCGTGGATACCTCCCCGGGGAGGGACCGTGCTGGGCTAAACCAGAGACAGCCGGGGAGGGAGGCATCTCACAAGCAGGACAAGCTCACTCCCCTCTCACAGCTCATCCCAAATGAAGACAAGATGCCTTCCCAGAGATGCTATCTCAGCCATTCTCAGATAAATCAGTCCCCTCAGGCTCTTGCTTCATGTCTGCCCTCTCTCTTTTCCCATCAGGTTTGGAGCAGATGAAGCCCTCTGAGTCATCCTCACTTTTCAGCCCTGCTAGGTTTGCAGAGACACCAGCCGGGGTGCAGGGCTCCAGGGACAGTGAACATGAAACACCAGCAGGTGAACCATTTCACTCCTTTCTCAGACCAGCTCTTAAGACATAAAGCAATTCCAGAGTATGAGCTTCCTCAAACTCACCTGGCTTTTAAGCAGATACCCATGCTGGGAATACCTGGGGAACAGGATTCCCTGAGGACAGATATTGCAGGATACTTCAAGGACCTCCTAACAAGCTCACTGTCATTAGATTGGTGAGAAACAACCAAAGCCAGCAAAATCCAGACTTAGTGCAACAAATCATCTTGCCAAGGATCAGCACCTGGAAAGCCTTTACTCCTCAAGCCACCAAACTGAGTCATCCAGGACACCTTGTACTTGAGCCTCCCAGTGCTGCTTGTCCTACGCTCTTTTCTCTTTTCCAAAACTGCCACTCCTTCTAGTTGGCAGTGGCAAGCTTGAGAGAAAGGCAGGTTTCAACTATGTCTAAGCTGGATTTAAATCTGGAATCTGGCTATACAGCAGATAGATTTGGGCAAGAAGACTGCAAGGGCAGCAGTTATACAACCCAGCTCCATAAGACTGCTCCAAGCAGCCTTTCATCCAGAACACAGGACCAAACCAGCATCCCTGGCTTGGGCTGGGAGGACGATGTAAAGCCAGGCTAAGCTTTAGAAGAAGGATTATTGCATGACAAAGGATTACTTCAAAACATGCACTGATTTGACTCGAACATGGAGGTCTGAATCCAGTAGCCGAGAGCAGGACCAGTGGAGCTGCTTCCATCCCACCACTAAGCCCGGGTAAAACAGTGAGAAAAGAAGGAAGAATTAGACATGTATTTTCTGGCTAATTCTAGCCCAGCAGTGAAGTGCACTTAAAATGACCCTTCTCTGAGCCTCAGCCCTTTCATTTGATGTTTCTCTGATTTGAGGATCTTTCTGACTGCAACATTTATTTCTCTGTCAACAGCCCTCGGTGCATCTCTCTTGCTATCTTTAGTCTCAGCTTATTGATCCCTCAATCCTATCTATCCATCTAATTCTTTTGTGCTTATTTCTGCCTGTCACTCAATTTACCGCAGCACACCGGTCCTGTTTTACAATGTGTAGCTCATGTCAGTCCCTTTTTTCACATTTCCCTTTCCCCACACCAAGCAGGGATCCTAATTCTGCCTCTGAATCCAAAATTCCAGCCGTACCCTTGGAGATAAGGGCATCTCTGACAGCAGCGTCAGCTTTCCACACCGGCTGGATCAGGGCATAGCAGGGCACAAGGAAAGGCGAATGAAAGGAGAAAGGCAAGACTGAGAAAAGCAGAAGGATGAAGGTGCACCCACAAAGCTGCTCTTGTTTTATTTTTGCCCTTCATTTCTTTAAAGGTGAACTGGGAAAAAGACAGGCCAATAACAAAGCCCTATCACTTACCCTGGCTCATTAACTCATTATCGCTAATGTGGGCCTTGCTGTGGCAAGCAGAACAAAGGGAAGGAGAAAGATTTTCTGTCTCAGAGCAGGAGAATGAAGCCCCTCCTTACTCAGCCACTTTTCGGAGGGCTTGAGCTGGTGGATGCCCAGATTGTGTGGCTGTTCCTCCCCAGGGCTTGGCAGGGCTGAGACCCTCACAAAGGGTCTGGTCCATGTTTTTCTGTAGGACTGAGCATGCTGGAGGCCCCATATCTGGACACCTTCAAAGCACATCTTTAGTGTGCACATAGGGTGTTGAGAGTGACACCAAAACCACTGGGGTGTCTGTCTGTCATGAATGCAGTCAGGGACTGGCTGAGGAGCTGGGCTCGAAGCACTAACAGAGGCTCAAACTCATCAACAGCCACCATAACTAATTGTGGTGGATGAGGGCGAGCTGGAAACCCAAACCCTAGCCAGAAAGTTCATCTGGATCCCCAGCATGTGTCAGTCCTCAGTGTCTATCATGGCTTTCCTAAGGATGGCCACTAGCTGTAAAGCACCTTCTAAGCAAGTAGAAATCCCCACGCACGTACAGAGTGTGGGCTCACCTGGAAAGCCAGCAGAAAGACCAGTGTCCTTCCTGAGTGCATCTGAGGCCTCAGGAAATTCCCAAATGCTGACTCCATCAAGCACTAGGACGTAATTGCTCCCAGGGGCACTGATCAAGGCTGAAGAAAAGTGGGAACACACAGCTCCATGACATACGGCCAAGGAAAAAACACAAGTTTTCACTGAAGAGAGAGAGACACTGGGCTGAGTTTTCCTACTCCTGAGGAGCACATGTCGTGAAAACGGCCTGCAGCCCCCACTCCCATCCCCCTGCACCTCAAGGTAAAGGGGGAGGGGGAAGGTGAAGAAACTGGGAACAAAAGCTGAGCTGAAGAAGGGAGAGGTGGGGGGAAGGTGTTTTGACTTCAAGATCTGGTTGTATCTCCCATTGTTCTACTCTGATGTTGCTAACAAATTAAAATGGTTTTGTTTTAATTCCTTATGATGAGTCTGTCTTTTGCCTGTGACCTTTTTAAGTGGTGAGAAGCCCTCCCAGCCCTTATTTTGACTAGCCCTTTTTGGGGCATCGTGGTGCTCACTTATGCACTGGGCCTAAACCACGACACACTTCAACTGGAAATTGCTTTCACAGAAAAAAAAACACAAAACCAAACCCAACAAAAAAAACCACGAAAATACCCAAACCAATAACAAGGCTACAAGGGTACATCCTTGTTTTAAAAGTCCTGTTGGGTTCTTGGGAAGGTCAGGAAAAAGAGGTAGGATGCAGAGGTTTATGTTCTGATTTGGGCACTCTAGTGTAAGACTGCAGTCTAGGGCTTCAAAATCAATGGTTCAGGTTCCTCCCATGCTCTTTGCAGGCTGGAGGCCTTTGAAAGTTGACGCTCATGCTTCTCATGCAAGTCTCACCACAGCCCCACTTGGTGCTCTCTAATGTGCTCCCAGGCAGGAAAACTGAGGTCTGGATGGGTAATGGTGACTGGACCCCATTGCTGCCCCAGAGGGATGCCCCATCCAGGTTGCAGTGGGCTACACAGCAATGGGTACTCCCAGTATCGCCAGCAGGAGCCAGGCATTCACCAGATCCCTCTTCTCATACGTCCTTCCCCCACCTCCAGAGGCAGACCATGGCAAGAGGAGCCAGATCCTGCAGTTCAGGCTCTCCTCCTCCCTCATCTGGCATCCAGCAGCTCTATATCTCATTTCTCCACTGTAAGATCACCTCCATTGTTGCTGGAGTGGAAAAGCTCTACAGCCTCAGGGCATGAGTCTCACTTTCTCAGACACATGTCGCCTTCAATGAAATGGTCCCAGCAGCTCTTCCCTCTCCTGCCTCCCAAGTTAACACCATGACAAATGCCTTGGTTTTCATAAATAATCTCCAGCTTTATTGCAGTAGGGAAATCCTTCCAGGATTCCCCAGATGTGCCAGCTCTTGTCTGAACTGACTACTGCAATGGTCAAAGGCCAAAACAACTGTAAGTCTGACCAGTGCAGAACCAGGACCCCAAAAATCTGCAGCACTGTAACAGGCCCCAGAAGAAAACCAGGAGAAAAACAGGATGAGAATAGGAGCAGAGCAAGGAGGCACAGACACTTGACCCATGCTCCCAACCTCCAGCACGTTGTGGTTCCAGTGACTTCTCAAACTGAATTATTTTTTTAAAACCTGCTGTGCACCAATATGGGCCACGACTGCTTTGTGACCACCAGAAGACCCCAGCTTTGGGGACAGGACACATTAGGGAACCAGACACCCATCCAGACTCCACAGAGAACAGAAGGAAGGGAAGGAGGAGCGTGGCAGTAATTCAGCCTTAATTAGCCTCATCAAATATTCATCTGGTAATGTCTCTGAATTTGCAGAAAGCGTTAACATCAATAGGATTCATTGACTCTTTGAAGATTCCACAGTGTAAAGCCAACCCACTCCAAAAAGAAACATGGGTTTAAGCAGGCAGTGAAGTGCTCCGGAGATAACACGACCTGAGCAGCTAGGAAACGTCTCAGGTGAGGTCTATCAGCAACAGAGCCTCACCATCCTCCTGATTCAAGGTTGGAGAAGGGAAAAGGAATAACAGCCAACTGCTCCTTATAAACAGATCCATAAGTCTGAGCTCTCACAGAAAGCACAAACTATGACCTTCATGTCTGACAGAAAGCAATCAAGCCAAGGCCAACTTACAGGGAACCTTTGCCATCGCTTTGCAGTAGAAAGATTTCCATAAACTGCTAGGTTGGTTTTTTTCGTGAGACATTTTCCCTCAATTTGTCTTTCACAAAAGGTCATTTTTAAAGACAGCAGCCCACTGGCGCCCATCACTCAGAGGCTCTGACAAGCCAAAGGAACTGTCAGACCACATTTTGCCTCCCAGCTACATTCAAGGTTTTGAATTCAACTTTTTTATTTTCCTAATGGAGTTTTCCCTTCAAGGCTAGCACACTATTGGAAGCCAGAGAGCACCAGCACAAGGCAGAACTTTGCACAGGAGAAGTCCTACAATTCAATTTACTGCCAGGGAGATGCTGCAGTAGGCGGCCACAGTAAGAAATCTCAAAGCAAACACTATCCAGGTGGCAGGATACAGAACAGTCTCAAAATTAGGAGCATCCAGATAGTGATGGGATTTGCAGCCATCACAGGGAGTTGAATAGGAATAAAACTCACTGTGTTTTGGGCGAACAGGCAGGTGAGAGCATCTGGAAATGGCTTGAGAAGCCAGCCCAGGTTCATGAGTCCACTGAAGATGCAAAGGATGGCCCAGGGACATCTGCTTAGGACAGCCATCAGCTGGGGACCAGAGAAGGGAGAAGGGACCACCAAGTCAGGAGAGGAGCAGAGAAGCCTCATTGCAGTGTACAGCACCTGCTGTTCATAACTGTGATACAGATAAATGATTAAAAAGTCCCTAGTCCTGAGCCTCGAAGATGTGGGCAGAGATGATGCCAAAGACCCCAGGGTGACCCAACTGGACTCAAGCAAGAGGAAGAAGAAACCCCCCCGGACAGCAGCACATTGCTTCTGGCAAAGAGCAGAGGAGGGTGACGGCTCATTGCCTCCACTGCCTGCACCTGGGGGAAGTCCAGCATAGACGAAATTCTGGCTTTTACTTGTGCAGTAGCTTGTAAGTGCAGCGCTGCTGATGGCATTTGTTAGGTATTGATTGCAGAGTCAATGGGCTGTCAGTGTGAGTATCATTTTAACTGGACTAATAATAACAGCTCTTCGGTGCATTTTTGTTATATTGTTAAGAGTTTTAATTAGACTAACAATAAATTCTCCTTTTGGCCTAAGAAGGCGTGTTTGGCTTTTTGTGGATAACATCCCCCAGCTCTGCTAACAACATCTCAGTCCTGCCCTGCCTCTGGGTGGATGGGATGCAGGGAGCTGCCATCCTCCCGATAGCTCAACACCACCTCCCTCACCAAAACCCTTCTCAGGGCCACGTCAGAGCTCACCCTTCACAGCTCTCCCTCCTGCAAAGCGACATTTGTGGGTCAGGGCACAGACTAACACCGCCTCCACCTTGCATAGTTGTTGTGACTTCTGAAAGCCCCTTCAGCAACCAGTCTCTGCCTTGCATCAACAGCCTTGGCATGCAAAGACATAGTGGAAAAGCACAGAGCTTTCATCTCCGCCTGTTGCTGATAGAACCACAAAGGCAGGGTAAGGAAGTACCAGTGCCTGGCTTGCATCAGCCATAGCCGAGCCACATCCCTGGGAAGAGCCCAGGTCAGAGATGGCAGAGGGAGGCTTTGAACCTCTGTGAAGGACAGGTCTGCCCATGGGAAAGCTAGCCACATCCCTGGGAAGAGCCCAGGTCAGAGGTGGCAGAGGGAGGCTTTGAACCTCTGCGAAGGGCAGGTCTGCACATGGGAAAGCATCTCCATACCCATGCAGACATCAGTGTGTTCCCAGTTCACACAAGCTCCTGAGCATTACACCATGCTGAGCCCCTGGAGCAGCAGGGAGCCTTTTGCTTCCACATATGGGGGTCAGCAGGATCCCTTTTCGAGGTGACTGCTGGGTCTTCCACCTGCTGACACCACAGATCTGACCACAGCATCAGCCTGGCTCCGAGCAGGGCTGGAAGGACACTGTGGGCTGAGCAAGGCCTGATCTCAGGGTTTCTTCCAGCAGGCAAGAGCTCAGTCCCACCCCACTCCACCAACCCCGAGCAGGGTCCACCGCCATTTGCTTCATCCTCCACAGCCTCCCCCAGGATGTTCCTGGTGGCAGATGTGACAGGAACTGTCCTGAAGGTTGGCATGGGCCTGGCAGACCCCCAGAGTCTGTGCAATCCTAAAACATAGCGATGTGTGGGGCTGATTAACCCCCGCAAAACCCCTCTGTGTGCCCAAACCCGCTGCACCTTCCCAGTCTGGGGGCTTTCCCCACCATGAAAACCAGGTAGAGAGGTACAGAGGAGCTTGGCCACCTGGCAGAGAGTTGGGTGGTCCCAGGTCCCTCCTCTCAAGCAGGGGTACTTTGCCCAGCTCCCCCCAGCACCCCAGACAAGCCAGGTTCCAGCTCTCTTGCATCCCCCCACCCCGCCTTGTCCCAGCCCCTGTCCCAGTGCCTGGCAGTCTCCCAGTTCCCCCAGGAGCAAGAAACAGCCTGTGCTTACAGCCCACACAGGGTAACAGTTCACCACAATACACTCACTTTTAATTTGCTTACCCAAGCAATAAAGCAGAAATGAGGAATGACAGCTAATTAAAAGTATCGATTCATGTGGCATTCAAAACTATCGGAAAGAGGGATGAGGATCCTGGAAGAAGAGGGAGAGCAGAGCTGCAATGCTCTGGCCAGGTGTATCCTTGCTCCCTGCGATTTCTTGCCATGGGGAAGACTCTTCTCTGACAGTCTTGCTCCTGTAATGCCCCGTCCCCAAGATACTGGGTTTTTCTTCACCAGGGAAGTCTCCAAGATTCCCATTATACCAGCTCCACATGGCTCCTCACTGATGCTCAGCATGCCCTGCGTATTTTTCAGACTAGCTGAGGGTGGGCAGGCAAAACCCCTGCAATGGGGTAAAGGACAGTTGGGATGTGTTTCTACAGCAATGGCACAGCTCGCTCAAAGGTCACTGCTTGCAGTCCCTTCTGACCTTCACATCTGCGAAGCCACATGCAGACACACAGATCAGGTTGTCTTTGCGACTCAGGTACGTGCAGGACCGGGAGGGTGCCTGGGGCCAGCAAACGCAGAAAAATCCAGTCTAGATGGTCCACATCTCTCTCTGCACAGTGTTGAATCTTACATGGTATGAGAAGATGGCTTTTAGCACCAGGATCAGTGCTTATAGCTCATATGAGAATGGGAGCAGGGGAGATGGAGGCCATCACCAGGGATGTGGGTCTCTGCCCTGGCGAGGTTTCTCTCAGTAGAAACACCCGTTCATCAGATGAGGAAGGTGCTTATGACAAGACAGGAGCTGAAACTGCCTGTGCCCAGCCAGTGTGGGTCTGCCTGGAGAGGGAGGTGGCTGCTGAATCCCCACTTCTCAACAAGAGCAAAAACTTTGTGTCTCAAGGGACGAGCATCTAAACAGCGCTCCACCAGTGACAGAGCTATGAATAGACTGTGAGTCATGCACAACCACCCATGAGGCGACAAACTGCTGCTCTTTTGCTCCACATTGCCCATGTCACCATCTCCCCACCCTTCTGTCTTGTGTAGCTTCCAACAGCTGTCCTCATGGGGCTGAAAAAGAGCCAGAAACTGGGACTGAAAGCTTGCTCCCCATCGCTCTGATCACACACTTCGAGCAGATGCCACCGTGACCTAGATTATGAAGGGAGCAGGGTACTCAAGTGCAGCATCACCATCTGAGGACTCAGAAGCAAGGATGATCCTGCAGGCAAGGACCTTCACTCTGGATATGCACCCGAAGCTCCTCAGAGAAGTGCCAGAGTACCTTCAAAAACTTCTTACCTTCAAAATTGCCCTGGCAGCCTCCTCAGCAAGGTGTGCACCCACATGATGGGCCCTGGGAGGATCTTCACCCTCTGCCTGGTGTGTTACCAGGGCTTCCTCTGAGCTCCAGGGAAAACCGTGGGGTCTCACAGGTGCACACTCGAGCTCCTTCTTCTCTGCTCCCTCCAGCCCATCTTGTTTTCCCCAGACACAGCCTGTTCTACACAAGTTATTGTAGACCATCCCACCTAGCAGAGCGCCCAGGGATGACTTCCTAGAGCACAGCCAGACACAGGGTGGGGGCAATGACCATTCCCCCGGCTCCTCCCCCGTCCTGCACTGCATGAAGGGATCACAACACTGGAGGAGATCAAAGGTCCTGCTACAACCACAGGTAATCCAGCCAGGCAGAGATTCACTCTCTGCTGCAGACTTTATCTGGCTCCAAGAAGGATAAGCCTTAATCCTCTGCTGTACTTCCCCTCCCTCCCTTCCACTCTCTACTCCAGATGTAATATGACATGTGGCTGAGACCAAACAGCAATGTTTAGGAACAGGTCCAGGAAATATGTGACCCCTGGGGGAGGGAGGGGACAAGGGTGGATGAAGTCTCAGAGGAAGGAGAGGGAAGAAAGAGACATGCAGTCTACAAACACCGCTCCTTTGCAGAGCCCAGTTCTGCAGGCTCTCACCCTAAGCCGCCTGTGTGGAGGAGACATATCCCAGAGGCTGGAAGAACCAGCCAAAGCAGATGTCCCCACAGGAGATGGCAGGTTTACAGGCAACCAGTCCTGTGCCACTGTCACCCAGAGCCCAGTCCTGGAGCCTGGCTTGAAGACCCAACACAGACCCTACCACCCCAACCCTCCTGAGGCTGCCTGGCTCCAACACTCTACACTTTCCCTGGAAGAGCTTACCCGTACCATGGAGCTCCCAGCAATGGGCAGAGCCTGCTAGGCTCTCCAAAACACCACCTTGCACCAACTGGTTTACTGACCATCATCTCAGCTTGAGCCTTTCCACATGGACCACCAGCCTGAGGAGCTTCTCTTAGGAGAACACCTGCAGGATTGGGCTGAGGAGGGCACCACGGATGGCCCCATGATGCTGGGTCACGGGGAGAAGGGGTGTTGGGAAGGCATCCCAGAGTTTTCCCTCCATCCCTCTGAGGGAGATGGCTGAGGTGGCTTCACCTGCTGCTCACCCATTGCCCTGAGCTGCTGTCATGGCAACACAAGCTTCAATTCAGAAAGGAATGGGTAGTTCTGCTTGTTTAACCAAGGAGGAGGCAGCACCCTGGTATTTTGAAAAGGGAAGGAGGAGAAGAGCAAGCAAGATAGCATGGGAGCTCATGGAGAGGCAGATCTGGACATGTACAATCTGCAAGTCTGCAGCCTCGTGCCACCTGCAAGAGGGGTGCAATGGTCAGCCAACTTCAGCTCTGCTCCTTATGGCTGGGAAAGGTGCTCATGGGGATGGTGACACTGTCCCCATGCCCCACTGAGACCCCACATGGAAACAGGGGTGATAGAGGGCTTGAGCCCCACAGGACAGAACTGGGATTGAGCACCCACCAGTCTGTATGGCGTGCTGGGTGCTCAGCAGCAACCTTCCCCTCCCAAGGGCAGGCCACACCTCAGTGAGTCCAGCCTCACCGAAACACCTCAGGAAGGTTTTTCTCTCTTAAAAGCCTTTGGATATCCATCAGGATCTGTCAAGAAAACACACATTGCCTAGCACCACCAAAACCCCTTTGGCAGTGTCCTTCATGCTGGTGGGTGGTGACTGTCCTCTCCAGCCATTCCCCAGGAGCAGCCCCAGATCACAGCACATCCAGCATCACCCATGAACCATGGGAACAGGTTGAGCGTAAAGCCTTTGCTTTGAAATCTCACTCATACCTGCAGGAGAAGCAAGTGGTGCTTTGAGTTCAGAGCTATTGAATCCAAATTACCATGAGCAAGGCATTTCCCCTCCAGGAAACACTCTGAAGGGCCTGTGCTGGACAGCTTGGAGCTGCCTCCAGACTTTCCTGATTTTCAAGAGTCCAGCTGATCCCATAGGAGAGACACGATGCAGTCAGGAAGACAGAGCAGGACTGGAGCTTGCCCACCTCTTTGCACCTCTGAGGTCTTGGCTGGACAGCCAGACCCCATCTCAGCAGTGCAGAGCAGATGATTGCAGTGGCACAGCACTATGGAGAAGACCATCATCAAGTTCAGCAGCACCAAGAGCAGTTGTAGTGCTGCCCCTGCCACACCACACATCAGAACTGCTGCCATCAGAGATCCTGGAGAGCCCTAAGCTGACCAACCCGACCTCTGCCTTTCACACCTTCCCTTCAGCACTGCATGCACCACAGCAGACCTTCTCACAAGGGTGAGCCTGCTGTGCTGCAGGATTCAGAGGCTTCAGGCTTCATGCTTGGGCTCAAAGCCAGGTCCACTCTGAAATCCCGAAATCCAGTGGTCCAAACTCATATGAAACCTGCTTGCAGCTTGCTGACGTGACACCGGCTAACTTATCTCCGGAGAAGGAGAAAAGCCAGATAGTCTCCAGTGCTGCAGCCTCCAGCCCTGCTGTCCACAGCATAAGAGGAGGTTATTTTGGGGCTTGCTTGCAATCACCAAATGCCCTCTTCATGAACGTGTTAGGGAAAACTAAAAGCAGGCAGCCGGAAGGCAGGACTTAACACCATTGTGACCTGGAAAACTCTCTCCTTTTCCCTCAGCTGTGAAATGGGTACTTACCTTTCCCAGAGGCCATGAGAGAGCTTTTTCTAGGTATCATCCAGAAACGATTATGTTATTCCTAGAAGTGGTGTACAGAGTGAAGGAGGCAGACCCAGTACCACAAAACGCATTTATGGTTGATTCACCTGAGAATCCCAGCCCTTTTCCTGCAGCTCCAGTGGAGGCAGGTGAGGTCCAAAGATGCACCCTTTGGTAGCAGCCAGTTTCCCCCAGGTTTGACCTTTCTGGATGTCAGTATACTTGCTCCGTGTTTGATGTCTCCTGCCCCACAACACACAGCTGAGAAAGCTTCTGTTGTACAGGGGATGAACTTTTTGCAATGGGAGAGATCTAAAAGAAAGACATTATTGATAATCTGTGAACAAAAGTGGGAAAAAAAGGCACTTTAATGTGTTATGGTGCATAGGCAAATCACTGCAGGACGCTGAGCAGATCCTTACAGTGGGCACCCTGAGCTTTTCCTCCCTTCAGCAGCCTTCTGCTCCCCATCTCCAGAAAAGCCTTACCGGAGGAAGGTACTTATCAAAACCACCTGTAAAATGGGCAGCAGCTAAAGCTGCGTCTGCTGTGCCCCGTGTCTGCTCTGTTGGGAATTTAGGCAGCGTGCAAGTGCAGCTGTGCCATTGTGCGCTTCCCTCCAACATCTGCCTGTCCTGCTCACCGAAAAAAATCACGGAGCTGCTGCTAATTTCATTAGCAGGCCTGTCAAGTGGTTCATCAATCCATGATTTCCTGGCTTGCTGCCTTGAAGAAACAAGCGGGATCTGCTCTGAATTCACAAAGCCATCCTCTGGGGTAATTTGTCTGAAGGCTTAAAATTTCCCGAGTGAATTATTATCTCGGATTAAAACTGGGGAAGGAGTATTTTAATTTCTTTTTTTATTTTTTATTTTTTTTCCTGGAATAAACCAGAATATCCCCTAAACTGCCAGCAGCTCCC
>NW_010186515.1:5633-8671 GCF_000695765.1 Mesitornis unicolor | reverse complement strand
AGACATGTATGTCCATGTATTAAAAAAACCCCACAGTTACTTTTTGGCTAACCCAGTAAATGGTTTGCCCAAAAAGTATTTTGGTTCTGATTTTCTAACATTGATGTGAGTCACTTTTAAGTGACCATAAATACCTGATTTTTTTTTCTTTCTCTTGTCAAATAGGAACTAAATGTCAGTGATACACAAAATCCTCCAAACAAAAAAGTATCTTCAAATGCTGGGATTTGACCTCTTTAATAGTTTTTCAATTAGATGACCCAGTCATTCTCTAGGAAAAACAGTATAAAAATAAATTATGTTCTAATAATATTATTTAAACAAAACAAAACAAAACTGATGTAGCATTTTGATAATTATATCCAAAGTAGGTTATCATTTTTATGAGCAATTTTCTAATTATTTCTCACTGCATAGTCTAACTATGACTACAAGTTTTGTCTATAGAATGCACCCTATTACTTAAATTGAGGTCCTTAAAAAATTCTGCTTTTTATTTTCTTTAAATACAATGATCACTTAAAATAGTTTTTATTTCTTTCTGAACTTTTGATTGAACTGGAGAATATTTAATGTAAGGTTAAAGAAAAAAAAAAATTGTCATTTTTACTGTCAATTCTAGTTTGAATGCTGAAAGTGAAGAAAACAAAAGCATTCCTAATCTGTTATTAAAAATAATAATTCAAATATGTTTAAGTAAATCTTCAAAGGTTTTACAATCTTACTTTCTTACTTAGCCTTTCCAAAGAGCTGTCACAGATAGAAAAAAAGTTTAAAAAGACAATTAAAGCTACCAAAGTGAAACACTTTTCTGAAAAACATGTTGCATCTTTGCCAAAATCACTGTCCATTTCTTACAGAAGATTAATTTTCCAGAAATAGCTATTCATGCCTTGTTGAATAGAATCCTTGATAAAGTTCTTATTTTCACTGATGCATACAACTCAGACAAAAGGAAAATGGCAGTTGTGAAATCCAAAATACGCTTAAATAATCAAAGTCATTGGAAGTAAATATATCTTTGATTCATACCTAATGTACAGGAAAGAAAAATACTCTTAGAATTATGAAAGTATGGAAAACGTTCTTAAAAATCCAAGCAGTACTTTGTTGGAATATGATTTTTTTTATGAAAACATTTATCATGTAAATTAGAAATTGGTTTTGAAGTGTATTTTTAGAACTGAACTAAAAGCTAAAAAGGTAAAAAAGAGAAAACTAGTTACTGAATCCTATATATGCAAGAAGGGACTTGTTGGAATTTAAGTATCCAGTCATTCATTTCCATTTATCCAACTATTTCACATAATTAGAGAATTACAATGGATTCTCACTGTGATTTAATGTTTCCGTTTACTGTCATGAGGACAAGACTTGACAACCAATCCACTAAAGCACTATTATCTACCTCAAAAGGAAAGTCACAATTTTTTTCATCATTCCCATCAAACAAAATTTAGATCTGAGACTGATCCTTGCTGTGCTACACTAACAAATGTCCTGCACTCTGATCCAACAGTGCTCCTTCCAACGCAGCCTGCCCTTAACTCCAGCTTACATAGGCTTTATCAAGGTCGCACATTTTTGTGCTTTTCTCCATCTTCTCCAACTAAACTAACAGAGTACTTTGAAAACTCTGTAGTGAAACCAAATTCAGAAGATGTTGTTCCTGCACAGGCAATTATTCATAAAAGATAAGAAACAGGCGATTTGCATATCATAACTTGGAAAATGTAGTAGCTTTCTAGATATTTACAGTGTGTACACATTTTAGGAAATGAAAAAGTGCCCGATTAACATACTAAGTGAAAACTACAGAAACAAGAACATTTTTATTGTCCATCTTAAAAAAAAATGAATCAGCAAAGTGGCTTTAGATTTGGAGAAGAGGGGATTATTAAGTGCAAGAGAAACAAGTATATTATTTCCCATGTTTCTCCCTTTCTTACTCAGTTGAGGCAAATTTATATAACCAAGCACAGCAGGAAGGTCTTCACTTCTTAAGCTTAAAGGAGAAACTGTATCAACTTTTTTTTTTTAACTGTCATCTCTTCCAAATACATCAGCTAACGTAATCGCCAAATATTTTCTTTATGATAAGACTGCAACCCTGCTTCTCCAATATGGGATTCCCAGTCACTTTTGTCACATCCAACTCTGCATACTTAGGGCTATGACATTTTAGAACAGAAGTTGGTTCTAATATCTCCCCATCAACCATGTTTTGATTCAGAGATGTCTATATCTTGTAACACACTATCCCAAAGCACCATGCCCATGCACACCCATCAGATCTTCCTCATTCCTTCTTCCCCAAAATCTCCAACCTCTCAGTTCAGAGCCCTCCATCCTCTCACTATACTGCAACAATTTTCTCCTTTTTCTATCCAACCCGTAGTGCTTTTGCACATCAAAACAAACATTCATTTACCAGATGATTTACCTTATTTTTTACCAAAAATAAGATGTGCTAGGGAAAAGACAATGCATGGCTGCCCTAAACATCTGAATATATTAAATATATTTCCAATTGGTACTGTGGGATTCTCTCATGAATTCTTAGCCGAGCATGGCAGCAGCCCAATAAACTCAGGTTTCAAGACAACTCTTGGCTTTCTAAGTATAAAGAGAATTGAAATGAAGCAAACTTTTTATTTTTGTGCTCTAGGCCTTCCATGTACTCTCTTCCTTGCAGATCAAGCTGTCTTCTACAGAAGTTCCTAAAATAGGCACATAGTCTATCAGGCTTGGAAACCTACCAATCTATACAGTGCTAAAGTCGTGAGTTCTCTGGATAACTATTTAATAACAGAGCCACCAGTTTAGTCAAATTTTGCTGAAAGATTTGAGAAGTGCTTTAAGAAAATAAGCAACTGATTGGATAAAATGTAAATTAATATTAGTATGACAGAAAGCTCTTAGCATGGAATATCCATATGATAGCAAATTTTAAAAGAGGATTTGTAGCATTTTTACTTTTGAGGAGGTGCCATAAAATTCAATAAATGTGGTTTTTTTCTGGTAAGACATTTAAACAC
>NW_010186515.1:0-5605 GCF_000695765.1 Mesitornis unicolor | reverse complement strand
TTCCTCAGGAAAGCTGTAGTTAGCACAATGCCCTCTGGAAGACTGACTTAATAATTAGGGTAAGCATAAACAAAGAGAAAGCAATCATCTGTATATTTACTAATGTTCAGATACCTTCCATCTGGAATGTCAAAACTACTCCAAAAAGGTGATCATGCCTCCAAAGAGTTAAAGTGTGGAGACTACATAGCAGCAGATTTCTGTTCCTATCCCTTCTCTTCATTTTATTCATCTCAGTGGATAGCTGTAAACATTAACAGTAAAAATTGTCTTCCTGGTTGACTAACCAGGAAATGTGAACAGAAAACATAAGTGGTACAGAAACCACCACGCCTACACTGCAACTCCATTTGCCTGACATAGTAAACATGTGGTAAAAGTTAAAATACAGACTTTTACTATTAAAAGCTGAAAAATGATGACTTTCGAGTCTGTTGGTTTTTGTTGTTTGGGTTTTTTTCCCCAAGTACATCAACATTCTTCAAGGTTCGTTTTTTTCTGCATGTTTTATTTTTCTATTTATTGTTATAAAAAATTACCTCCTCCTTCAGTGCATGTTTCTTTTGCTCCAAACAGATTTCTTTAGCACGCATCAACTGCAAAGTCTCCTTAGAAACTGCATACTGAAGCTTTTCCATACGTTCCATTGCTGCTGCCCATGCTGCCTTACCAAATTTTTTCTGGTCTGCTCGCATTCGATCATACACAGCTAGAGAAGGGAAGAAAAAGCAGACAGCTTATCAGTTTATTCTTCAGATCACTAGTGATTCTACTGTAGAGACTATGCACACATTAGTATCCAAAACCATACGATATTCTTTTAGCAGAGAGTAGTCATTCTACGGAGCATTAAAATTCATATCCAAGATGTAAGTATTCTTAGGATTTGTGTAAATATGCAAACAGCTATTTGTTGATCATTTAATCATTATAATTCCAATTTTTGTTCCCCACAGAGGAACCATTCTGAATACACAGTACTTGAATACTTGAACCACACATTCAGAACTCTTGACTTAATAAAAATATTTGGTTAATATTACCATGGGGCCTTAAACTACATCCCAAAATTTTCATGCTTCTGAAAGCCCCAATTATAATCTACTAAAGTCTCCAGTTTCCCTTGATAACTTTTACAGTGCAATCATAAGTTTAACACGAGTCTGCAGAGTGAAATAAGAATCTCAATTTAAAACAAAATTTTCAGCTTGACCTCAAGTGCAATTCTGGAAGAATACTGAATTAAATTTAAATAAGAACAACTATTACTTTTACCTGAAATTGAAGATTGCTTCACAAAATTAATTCAAATTAACTAAACAAAGTACAAGCTGCCTTTAATATGCAGAGAAAAATGAGAATCTTTTCAGTAAGAGTTCAGAGTAGCAGTATTCTCTTGCTTGATTCAGACTTTCTCTTCTTGAGTCCCAGGCATCGTCTAGGCTGACACACAAGACTTTCACTATTTTTAATATACAGAACAATCACATTATAATGTACACTTAGCTTTGCAAAGCAAAAGCCATGAGAGTCACAGAACCAAAGGGGTAGCATTCAGTCTCTAGGTGCCAGAAGATATTACATGCTGTTGTTAAGTAATAAAAAATACCTTTTTGTTCTCATGGGTTTTTCCTCTGTCATCTGTTAATATTTTGGTATGTAAGACCAACCTGTGATCAGCAGGAGGCCAAAAAAACCCAAAACATAACAAAAAAGCAAGCAATCTGTACACCAAAGGTTTACGGTTGTCAACATTCTCCAGGCATTTAATTTCCCAGTGTTTTTCCCCACAATCCTGACTGATGTACATAAAAACAGCATGTAAACAAAATGAAAACTAAGTAACTGTAAATATACATCAACTATCAACTAATGGGGTATTTTACTTGCCTTTGTCATACCAGTAAAGTAATCAAATTTGTAAAATACATTTAGAATTTGCTCCAATTAATTAATTCCAACATGCTTGTACCGGTTTAACATTTTTTCAAAAGGATAAATAAAAGGAATCATTTTGCAGTGACTGCAGCTCTTGAGACAGATCTATCAGTCATGCAGGAAGATAACTGGAAACCTACTGATTAAAAAAGATTTTCTCCCAGGGGTACATCTAATTTATCTGTTTGCACAATCACTACCACCAAAGCAAAGAAACAGGAACTCACACTCAGGCAAGGAAGAGTGGGATAAACTCTGTCAGTGATAGCCCACAGTCAAAATAAAAGGTGAAATGAAACCACATCCTCAGGTTTGTTTGCCCTAACAAACTGATTATTTAGGTTAAAATGGTAGAAGGATGAAAGCGCAAATGAATATGCAAGTCATATGACCTGGTTTAACTGCACCAACTCTTTAGTAAAACTGTCGCACTCTTCAAGTATAGAAATGTTAAGGTTATATCCATGAATATTTCTGAACAGAGCAGCCTTTCACTGAGTAGTTAAACTGAGTTGCTGATTAATATTTAGAGCTATGAAAAAAATTACTGAAAGGCAGGGGAGAAAGCAAAAGGAAATTAACTGAAAGGTAATAAATACTTACTATGGTGGTCTGCCATATCCAGTATAGAAGACAGAATCCAGGGACTCTATGCTCCCTAAATCCTTTGCAAATGTACAGTGCAGCTAATACAATCACATTGAGAAGGTAGTTATGAAACTATATTTAAAAATTTCTATTCTGACCACTTCTGATGATCTGAAAAGGCTTATTTGTGAAAAATTTGAATAGACATAGAAGAAAAAAACAAATGGGAATGACAACTGCATTTACCTCATGGAGGACTGATGAAAAAATAAATTCATTCCACAGTAAGATATAGAACATGGTAAACATTAAATAAACATTTAAAGATTTGTTATTTTAAGTATAGGATAGTAGAAAATAGCTACCTTTCTGTGCTTTAGCTGTTAATTCAAAGTATTTAACAGTAAGATCTTGAATAGAAAGCACAGCCATGTGGGCTTTTCTCTGCCAATCAGCATCTTCTTTTTGCAGACTCTCAATTCTTCTGGGGCCTAGGTAGTCATTCTCTACCGAGATCTGAAAACAAATCAGTCCATAATCAACAACACAATTAATCATCGCTATTTTGCCAACAGGAACCAGTTTCGGGGTGACTAAGAAAGAAAGAAAACAAAAGGAGAGAAAATTACCAGCAAATCACCATGGATTCTATTCAACAGAAAATAGTGACCTTATAGCGGCCTTTCAATATCTGAAAGGTGCCTATGAGAAATTTGGGGAAGAGCTGTTCACTAGGGCATGTAGCGATAGGACAAGGGGTAATGGTTTTAAACTAGAAAAGTGTAGATTTAGGTTGGGTATTAGGAAAAAGTTCTTCAACATGAGGGTGGTAGATCACTGGAACAGGTTGACCAGAGCGGTGGTGGAGGCCCCATCCCTGGAGATATTCAAGGTCAAGCTTGATGGGGCTCTGAGCAACCTGATCTAGTAACATTGTCCCTGCTTACTGCAGGGGGGTTGGACTAGATGATCTTTAAAGGTCCCTTCCAACCCAATACATTCTATGATTCTAAAAAACTCCTTGAAGTACTCATTTCTGTTGGAAAAGTACATCCATGGTTTCATTACTATTCTTACTGGAAGCACAACAAACTCAAATGTAAATTTGATCTGCCAGTATCTGCCAGTTAAATAACTTATTATCTTCAGATAACAAGTATGCTTCATCCAGGCTTTCTTCCAGCTTGAAATATTCATCTGGGAGGTGATTGTCCCCCATTGCACTGGTGCAGCCCCACCTTGAGTACTTGTATTGGGTTTATGTGAAGAGTCTTTTTTGGTAGCAGGGGAGAACCTACAGAGATAGCTCCTGTATGAAGCTGCTACAAGCTTCCCTGGCTTCAATTTGGACTCGCCTCTGACCAAGACCAAGCCAATCAGCATCTCTGAGAATAATATATTTAAGAGGGGTGCAGCATATGCCTTCCCACCCTGGCCCTGAGCAGTGCAGCCCCGAATCAGCCAGTCCATCTCAAGTTCTGCTGCAGCTCCAGCCTGAGAGCCAGGAACTCTTCAAGAACCAGCAGAAGAAAACCTGCAGTGGAGAGAAGAGTGGGATGCAAGAAAAACAACTGCGCAAACACCAAGATCGGTGAAGAAAGGAGGGGGAGGAGGTGTGCTGGAGCAGAGGTTCCACTGCAACCTGTGGTGAGATGGCAGGTTGACCTGCTTGCAGACTATGGAGATTCAGTGGTGGAGCAGAGATTCACCTAAGAAGGTGGCTGAGCCCAAAGAAGGCTGTGACTCCACAGGAAGTCTGCGCTGGAGCAGTCTGTGGGAAGGACTGCATCCCGTGGATGGGAAACCCACACTAGAGCAGTTTGTGAGGAAACTGCAGCCCGTGGGAAGACTCACGTTGGAAAAGTTCATGAAGGACTGTCTCCCATGGGAGGGACACCATGTGGAAGTAAGAGGGAGAGTGCAAGGAGTCCTCCCTACCCCTGAAGAAGAAGGAGCAGCAGGAACAGCATGCGGTAAACTGACTGCAATCTTCATTCCTGTCCCCCTGCGCCACTGGGAGGGGGGAAGGTAAAGAAACCGGGAGCAAAGCTGAGTCTGGGAAGAAAGGAGGGGGAGGGAAAGGCGTTAATTTTAAGATCTCCTTGTATCTCTCATTATTATACTCTGATGTTACTGGTAACAAATTAAATTATTTTGTTTTTACCCAAGTTGAGTCTTTTATTTGCCCATGACCATAAGCGGTGAGTGATGCCTCCCTGTCCTTTGTCTTGACCTATGAGCCCTTTGTTATATCTTCTCCTCCTCCTCCCACTGAGGAAAAAAAGGGGGGAGTGAGCGAGCTGCTATGTGGTGCTCAGTTGCCCACTGGGCTTAAACCATGACAGTACTGTGTGCAGTTTTGAGCGCCTCAATGCAAGAACATCAAACTATTGCAGTGTGTCCGGAGGGGGGCTAACAAGATAGTGAAAGGTCTCAAAGGCAAGACTTATGAGAAGCAACTGAGGTCACTTGGCTTGTTCAGCTTGGAGAAGAGAAGGCTGAGGGATGACCTCACTGCAGTCTACAACTTTCACAAGAGGGGCAGCAGAGGGGGAGGTGCTGATCTTCTCTTTCTAGTGACCAGCAACAGAATACATGGAAATAGAATGAAGCTGCATCAGAGGAAGTTCAAATTGGACATTAGGAGAAGGTTCTTCACTGAGAGGGTGGTTGGTCACTGGAACAGGCTCCCCAGGGAAGTGGTCACGGCCCTAAGGCAGTCTACAACTTTCACAAGAGGGGCAGCAGAGGGGGAGGTGCTGATCTTCTCTTTCTAGTGACCAGCAACAGAATACATGGAAATAGAATGAAGCTGCATCAGAGGAAGTTCAAATTGGACATTAGGAGAAGGTTCTTCACTGAGAGGGTGGTTGGTCACTGGAACAGGCTCCCCAGGGAAGTGGTCACGGCCCTAAGCCTGAGGGGGAGAGACACATAACGGACTCCAGACAACTCTATGAGAGTTATAAAGTGAAGACCTTTATTCTATCAGAAGCTCTGCTTTTATAGTCTAAAATCCCTTAGTCACCCTACATAAACTTTTCTATTGGTTACATATGTGTCCATATTGTCTAAGCTA
>NW_010186514.1:0-7566 GCF_000695765.1 Mesitornis unicolor | reverse complement strand
CAGAGGTCTTTTCCAACCGAGCGATTTTGTGTGTGATTCTGTGTGTGATCATAGTGTAAATGTCATCCATCTCTGCCTTCTGTACATTTTTTCTCCTCATTCTAATTTACTCTCTGCAGCTCCATTAGACACTAGGAAAGCAAATTAATGTACTGTTCCTTAATATCTCTAAAACAATGGTTGTTTCATCAATAATTGGTACCACAGAATTGAAGTTCAAAAGCCATAACCTAATTCTCTTTCATTTCAATTTTTTAACATTAAAAACTGCAAACATTTACAAAACTGTACAAAGATAAGTGGTTCTACAGTTGAATTACACAATGGATAGTCTTTTTGCTTTTTGTTTCATGTGAATTGAAAATGATTTAACCAATAATTTATACTGACAGCAAAAATTAAATTAAACATTTGCTATCTGAATGGTTTTTTTTCTTGAAAATAAAAATAAGACTATCATTTATGTTGAAGTTATGTCCTTAAAATTGGTCCAAGGATGCCTTCCATGGAGAAATGTTGAAAGATTTGTATACCTTGCCACACCATGTTCCATTTCAGAATGAATAGATTGTATAATTTCAGCAATAAAAAATATTAAGTAATGTCATTGAAGACATGTGGTGCGGAGTAGCTTTATTCACATGCATAAAGCTACTTCGGTCTGGAAATTATGTATCTCAGAGAAATTTGGCATTTTCTAAAACACAGCCAGGGTGTGACCTTACATTGCAGATGGTCAAATGAGACTTTGATATCTGGCTTTTTTTTTATTTAGCAAAGTAAATGTAATATTGAATAATCAGTTTGATGACTTCCCCTTTGGCTAGTGTAAAGTTAAATGTAACTGTATCTGGCAGTGGTTAATACATTAAAGAGACAAATGAGTCTTTAATAGCAAACTTAATTGAGAACATTTTTTGCCAGGAAGAGCTGCAAGTTTTCTCGACTGCTTTGTTTCTAGACAGTGATACGACTAAGCCATTTTATATATACATACACCAATATGTCTTTATTTAACAATACTGGTAGAATTTTTATGAAACATATCCAGTGTGATCAACATTATTGTATCTACCATCTTCTCTCTGTGAGAACTCAACCCTGGAACCACCTGTCCTTAGTTCTGAATGAAAGTCTGTTCATGAAGACTGCTAAAATAGTGTTTTGACTGATACTAATAAAGTATAAGCTATAAATTAGAAGCAGTACTACATGGAACAGCATAATCACTACACATCCCCACAGAAAAGATATTATACCAGTATTGGTGCTTTATATTCATAAAGACTTAGACTTTGTCATTTTGTCTCCCATCTTCAGGTTCTGAAAAAGATTAGAGTTTGTTTAGGCATTATTTATGTTATGTGTTTTATAAGATAATCTAAGATCAGTAGAGATACCTAAATAAGCACAGATAATTGCTCTGGGGCAGATGTTCTCTAAATCAAGTCTTTTAATGTTTAATTTAATTGTCCTGAGCAAGTAGGAACTGAGTCTTACTTCCTGTTTCATGAGTCACCAAATTAATTTTCCATGAGTTTTTACCAGTATAAGGTTGTGATTCTCCATGCTGCAGTTAGTGTCTTCATTGCAGTGTGGGTTTTGGACAAACAGGAGTATATAATTTTTTCCTATGTTGTGATAGCACATCGTTTCTTTTCATAGTTACAATGCCTAAGAAAATATTATTCTCTGCTAATCACAACAGTTGTCTGGTACTGATATGATTTGACCAACAGCTTTCATAATAAATAAAGAGAATACTTCCACTTGTTGCTTGTAACTGTTGTTACCAGTGGTAAATAGCACCCTTCATAAAAGAATGATAGCTGCTCATGTATATAATGATAACAGACTGCAGCTATTTTTAAATTGTGTGTCTTTTGTCTGCCACAGTTTAAAAACCAGAAAAAATAGGTTTATCTTTTTCATTCAGGTAGGTCTATGTGCCATTTTTGCAATACATCCTTTTCAGCATGCGGCAAACACATTGTGTAATTGGCATACATTTCCCTCAGTAGACATTGCAGTGAGGAGAAACTGTGGTAGGCATGCAGAATTTGAATAAGTCATGAAATATTGCTTTTTAAGATAAATGGCATAAAATAAACAGTAAAAAAATGTTAAATTCCTCAGGTTATACATTCCCCTTTATAAAGAGTAAGTGCATGTCAGTAAGAGAACTATGAATTAATACCACTACAGAATATATTTTAATATAGGCTCCAAAAAAAAACCAAGGCAGAAGTTGTTACAAAGAGAAAAGAACACAAATGAATCAGTTGAAAGATATATTTGAAAGACATACTACTCAGAAATGAAGTCTTACACAGCTGCCTCTGTTTGATGAAATGGTTATTTTAACTTATTCTGAAAATTCTTCTGTCTCCTTTGCCATTTTCCAGCCAATCCATCTCAAACTACGGTTCAAGATTATTTGTTTATTTGGCTATCTCTATCGTACAGAAATCTGCAGTGATATGGTATGGAGCAGCAGGGACACATGCTGCTCATAGGTTAAGTATGTTTGTTCTAATATTTTTTAGAAAAAATAATACCATATTCAAAGGACTAAAATGTTTAAAGTTAGAAGGACAAATTCATTTTTAGAGTGTAAGGTTTTGTCTGTACTAAAGTCTTAAGTCATATGATAGAGTTGGGCATAAAACTCAATTTAAAGAGACATAATGGTTAACTTACGAATCATTGTGTAAAACTCCTGGGTTTTTTTATTTATTCAAATGTCAGTAACATTTTTGTATTCAAAAAATCAATGCATTTGAATGAGGTGCTAGAAGTATGCCTGCAGAGTGAGATTTTGCATTTCTCTAATTCTAAAGGACTAATTTTTCAATTTTTCTTGTAATTTTATCTGGATGTCAGAGCAAACAAAAATTAATTTTACTTCTCCCTTTCCCATTTTTAATTCCTTATTTAGATGGCAGAGACACATGGACTACCTAAATAATGCTTTGCTGTTAACTTTACTTAATATGCCAAATCAGTTTAATTACAGTTTCTATAAATAATCTATGTAAAATACTTCCCTGAACAGAATGCACTTTTCTGTCTGTATGTGGCACATTTTAATACTTAAAAGCATTAGAACAGATGTTAGGTGCCTCCTAAACTTGTTTTCAGTTTTCTTTTATTTATATGTTAATGAGAATTTAATTACTTCATGAATACTTAAACAACCTGAGGGTGCCTGATATCATTAACTTGAACATGACAAGCACCTCAAGTGACCGCATGGGAAGACTAAAATTGTTTTTAGTTTACTTGAAGACAGAAAGATGAATTCATTTCACCCCCTGCTATGTTCTACCTGACACACAAAACTGAATAAGCAGTGGGCACTGATTCAGTCTCACTTCAGTGTGATGGAAAGTATCTGATGAAGGAATGCATACCAAAGTGCATAAATGGTTCCTTTTTCAATTTGCTTCACTGTCACTTCATAAACAATTTGGGAATGTCTTGTTACTACATCTTATTTCTTCTTAATAGTTTTTTAAGGCAAAATTACTTTCTGTCATGTACATTTCCTTGTTCAAAGCTTGTAAAATTATGCACAACTTAGACATGACCTACAGTGATCAAGTTATCCAGGATGAAAAACAGGATGGAAAATGCTTAATGTCCTATGTCTATCAGGAAGCTTGTAATAAAAGTATGATTTGTGAGTGTTGTAGAGTAATAAATGGAGACTAACTCTTACATATGGAAATAATAAAGGAAAAGAACTAGGAAACCAATATTCATGGAATAAGATTATTAACAATAGCTCTATTTTCTGTATGCAGTATTTGTGGTTAAACAGTGAATTTGCTGCTGGATAGTACATATGAAGAAAATGTTTCTGAAGTGTGTAGGTCACTGCTCTTACCTTACTCATGGTCTTCTTTCTCATGATACACACAAGAAAAGAGAATGGTGATAAAGTGAGCACTAAAAGGAAGAATGATAACAACACAAAAAAACCCTTTCTTTTCAGGGGGTGGAAAGAGATTTAGTCAGTTTGTTTAATAATTTAACCAGTCTGTTTAACCGTTTTGGAAGCAGTTGATTTCATTTTGATTCAGATCCTGCAGATAACCCCTCTTCAATAAATTCTACATCTATAAAGAAAGGCATGTCTTAATGCAGACACTTTAAAAAAATAAGTTATATGATACAGTTTAACATCTCACAAGAAGAAATGTCTTCATTTATTCTTTACAGTATCATATGTCAATTTGCATTTGGTGTTAACAAAGTCAAAATGGTTGCTCAGCTAAGCATGACAACAAAGTTGTCAATAAAAATCATAGAATCACAGAATACCACTCCTACAGTAAAATCTGTGTCTAATCTATTTTTTCTCATAGCTGGGCAGGAAATAGGGAATAACAGAGCAGCTGAGCTAAAAAGGTCAATCAACATTAAGAAGTAAGGGATGGACCACAAACACAATATACATAGAACGGCGATTTTACATATAAAAGAATGTAAGTATTTTCCAAAAGTTAAACTCTTGCCTTGAGGAGGTTATATTTGTCAGGGTAGCATTCGAGCAGCAAGTTTCTCACTGACCTTCCTAGTTTTATAAGAATATTATTCTCTTTTAATTCCAATGCCTGGAAAAAATATGCAGTGCATTAGATAGAGATATTACTTTGTTCATCAGATATGTCCAAGATAAGGCTGTTTAATTTTTATTTCCATTTCCTATTTTTTTCATGTTGTTCGTTGTCTGTTGCACAGGCATTGCAATCACTTGCCTCTGTAGATGAAAATCTGTTAATTTTCTGTGTTTGAAGGTGTTTATAGGTGTGCTTATGTAAGCTGATGGAGAAAGACCTATTAAAAAAGAGCAGGCTGAAGAGAGAAAAAATATGTGCTGAGGGGTAATGTGTCAAAGTCTCCCAGGAACTGATTAGCTCCAGAAAATGGCAGTCCTTTTGAAACTGCAAGAACAGACGAAGTCAAGGCGTCAATAAGCAGCTGAATGTGCTAAGGCCACCAGCATACATTCCCCTCAACAAAATGTTCTGCAGCTCTTACCACATCCAAGCAGCAGTGACTGCTACATGTAGACAGAGACCACAGATTTCTGACCCATAAAGGGATTTTCCAACCACTTATCAAGAACCCACTGGCATATTGATGTGTCCTTGGGCACCTAAGTAAACTTCTGAGTTTGGCCTCTCAATTGATGCTCCATACACATTGCTCTGAATGAGTGTGTGTGTGAACTGTGTGAAGAAGTGATTGTATGTACTGTGTTAATATTTATTGCTATAAATAATAACAACTTGATAAAGTTAATAACAGCTTAATTAAAAGATGTTCTAATAAATACTTGTTATGATCTATATCTTCACTGTGTGACCTTCAAAACTGCAAACTCTTTTGTGTCAGACTGTCAGGGAACAGCAAGAGTGGGCTGCTCCAGAAGAGGTGGAGAGCCAGGAGCCAAGGGCATCAGGCACAGCAGTTCCCTCAGTGACAGGGATATAGATCCACATTACCTGAACAAGAAATGCAGAGCAGGTCTGGTGCTGGTAACCAGTGTCAACCAACAACTGACAACAGGTTGTCAGGCCACTTTGCACCAGGTTCAAGGCATGTGTCAAGGATCTCTGTAAGGTCATAAGTCAGTGAGATATAAGGCCAAGTAACAGCATGGTTGCTGTATAGCTCCACTAAGGACCAAGAGTGAGAACCTAACCTTAAAAGAAACATTTGAAAGAGGGGGATCCAGTGATGAGAGTTCTCATAGCTCTTTCTCAAAGAGTTCTTTTCATCTCTGACCCTGTGTTGCACAGCTACATGATATGAGCTGGCCTTGAATAAAGGCAGCTAAGTTCCGTCAAAGATCCTTGCATGTTCTTGGTTCACAGAATCACAGAATCACAGAATATTAGGAGTTGGAAGGGACATCAAAAGATCATCTAGTCCAACCTCCCTGCCAGAGCAGGATCACCTAGACTAGGTAACACAGGAACATGTACAGGCGGGTTTTGAACGTCTCCAGAGGAGACTCCACAACCTCTCTGGGCAGCCTGTTCCAGTGCTCCGTCACCCTTACCCTGGTTGTTTTCCAGAACTACTTTTTATCAGAATAGTGCTTAACAATAGTAATAGAAAAGCACATGGACATGAAGCCTAGGGCTTTTCCACTCTGTTCAGATATAGGCTTCCTTGAAAAAGATTGTCTGTGCCCATACTATGTGCCCATTGTTCCTGGGTTTTCTTCTGAGATAGGAGATACAATTGTAAAATTTTTTTTTATTATTATTATTATTTTATTTTTTTATGGGACTAAAGACCTATATTTGGGCAACTAGAAAAGATCAAAATGCCTATAAATGTCTGTATTTAGGCAACTGGATGAAATGATTGCACACCACCTGATGTCAGCTCCCACTCAGAGACATGGCCAGCCAATGGAGGGATTAGTTTCAGTTCACTCGCTAGTCAGAACTTTGAAGAGGCAGACAAGGGAACCCTTAGAAAACTAGTGTATTCATTATCAAAAATAAAGGAAGAAGGAAAGCCATAACTGAGTGACATTTCACCAGATCTGGGTGTTGCTGTACAGTCCCAGAACTGATCTTTGGTGAGGTCAAGCTGGAACTTTCTCTTACAATTCTTTCTTCTCTCCTACACTCTACCTCATCAGTCACTTTTTATAAAAACTCCTAAGTGCTTTGCAAACCTGACTGCACTTGCCATTCCCCCTTGCTTTTCAGGGTCTTCAGAACTGTTTTTTTCCCCTACTGATAAACAAGGTTAGCTGTCTAAATAAATTAGTTGTTTAAATAGACTATATTGATTGTTTACATCCTTGTTGTGAAGGATAGTTTAGCTGGGAGTAGGGACTGTTCAGGGAAATCCAAAATAAGACCAAAAAAATATTAAAGAAATTTTCTTTCTAGATATTTGTATTAGAGCCAGTCAATCTCAGAGGATCCGTTTGTACTCAATAAAATCAAATGGACACTGCTAGAGGATGATTAATCTTACCCTAAAGTAAGCATCTAAAATAGGTCTGAATAATCACACCCTAAAAATGACTTTTTTGTTTATAAGTGAGTGTAGAAAATCTACAAATCAAGGTCAGGTTTGATGGGGCTCTGAGTAACCTGATCTAGTAACAATGTCTCTGGTTGCTGCAGGGGGATTGGACAGATGATCTTTAAAAGTCCCTTCCAAACCAATACATTCTATGATTCTATGATACATATGTCTATATTGCAGACATATAAAGTGAGATACAATATATCTTATCTCTAGAGTTAAAAGTGTATTGGGTTTTCTGTGAGGGGTTTTTGGTTGTGTCTTTGGTAACGGGGGAAGGGCTATGGAGATGGCCCTTTAAGAAGCTACCTGAAAAGCTCCCGCTTTGCCTCTGTCAGACCCACCTCTGACCAGGAGGAGCCCAAAGCCAATCAGTGCCCCTGCGAATTCATGTATTTAAGGCTGGTGCAGGGCATGCCTAACACTCTCCAGCACCGGCCCTGACCAACGCGACCCCAGGTGTGGGTGGAATGGCCCCGGCCTTGCCTGGCTGGGCTTGGC
>NW_010186513.1:0-1223 GCF_000695765.1 Mesitornis unicolor | reverse complement strand
CCTAGCCGTGTCAGGGCCCGGCGTGGCAACACCCGTGATGGTGCTCAGCCCTGCAAGTCACCCCTTCCCGGAGCACAGCGTGTTCCCCTGCAGGGCCCGAGCCCCCAAAAGGGCTCTGAGCTCCATCAGGGGCGTCCCGCTCCTCCCACCCTGCCTGCAGCTGCGGCCCCCTGACCCAGACCTGCACAAAAGGAAGACAACAACGCGTACTCACGGCCTTCAGCCTTGTTCCCGACCCTGGGCAGCCGCTGGCCTCTCTGCTGCAGCCCCGTGGGGTGGGTGCCGGGCTGGGGCACCGCTGCCGTCCCCCGCAGCAAGCCCACGTCCCGCGCCTTGTGCTGCTCACGCTCATGGTAACGGATGCTCCGGCCTTGAATGAAGAGGCCGCCCACGGCGGCAGGGTCCAGGAGCTTGGCCTCGGCTCTGGGTTTGCGTTGGAGCTGCTGCGCCGGCGGCCGGAGCGGGGCTCCCAGCAGCGAGAGCGGGGTGAGCGTCACCGGGCGCTGGGGGTGCTGGTCCCCGAGCACATCCCTGAGGGGCCGCGGCTGCAAGGAAAGGAAGCGGCTGCAGCTCGGCAGACAACCGTCGGCTCGGGGGCCTTGGCACGAGGAAAAGTCGCCCTGCGCTGTCTCCCCGGGAACGCCGCTGTCACCGTCCCAGATCCACGTCACCCCCTGCAGCCGTGTTGGGACACCCGTCCTCTGCCCGTAACACCGGGCTGCGGTGGAGCAGGGTTTGTGGGAAGAGGCCAGCGCGGGCTGGGAAGAGTCAGGGTCTGACCCACCCCCACGTAATCCTTCATTGCTGCAAAAATGATCCAGATCTAGGGCAGAGGTTGGGTTTCAGGTTCTGCTCTGCTTTGTCGGGTAGAGGGAAAGGCAGCTGCCATCAGTTCCTGCAGACCAGATCCCAAATCCTAGACGTCTTCTGTTAAGTTACTTCCTATTTCATGTCAGGCACTAGAAGATTGCTGGGTGCTGAATGGTTCCTGTATCTCTGCTGCAGAGATCCACGCAGACCTCCCCTCACTCCAGGTCCAAACCCCGGCTCCCCAGTGGCACCCTCTGCAAGGCCCAGCTCTCTCCAGTCACCTGGGACACCCGGTGCTGCTCCTGGTGCCCCCAGGAATTCATTTCATTCGGCTGGGAGACCCCCACCGCTGCCCCAAGCTGTGTGCTGGGCACAGCAGCGTCCAAAAGGAGCGTGGTGGTGGTGGTGGTGGT
>NW_010186512.1:0-517 GCF_000695765.1 Mesitornis unicolor | reverse complement strand
TTTAGGACACTTCCCTGGAAAACACGAGGTCCTATTTTTGCCTTTTGTTTCCAGAAAGCAAAATTAATCCAAGTTTCTCTTGTGCTTTATTCCCCATCATAGAAGATAGTCCATCAGATAGCCAAAGGGAATTGGACATTATGTGGATGACTGGAATCCATGATCTGTACGTGCTCAGATTTTGTGAAAGTGAAAACACTCAGTTCCACTGGGTTGCAGACACAGAGGTAGCTGTAGAAAGGCCCCACAGTGGGAACAGACCAGAGGGGTGCTCAGAACCAGGGGACTGTGCTGGCTCTGCAGGGTGTGACAATGACTGACATCAGAGTTCTGATGAAATTCCAGTCAGCAACTGCTGCTGAGATACAGAGGGAACTCACACGACTTTAGATAGCATGCTGTGGAAAGTATTGCAGAAGAGAGCTTAGATATCTTCCTGGAGTAGAAGTAATACAAACTTAGAAATAAGATGTAGCATCTACTTCGTCTCCAGTGAATAGATACTTGGGAGACCATT
>NW_010186511.1:8991-47270 GCF_000695765.1 Mesitornis unicolor | reverse complement strand
ACCGAGCGATTCTGTGATTCTGTGATCATTCTCCACTGAATCATTGAAGCAGCCTCTAAATTGTGTCAGACTGCAGTGGAATCCAGGAATTTTATGATGTAAGGGTAGATTTTTGGACTGATTTGGGAACAAGGCACTTTTTCTCCCTGAATATTTGCCAGGTTATTCAGAAAGAGTCCTCTACACTGGAAGGACTGGTTGACACTCAGGTTTGTATACTCAGTTCAGAGACTAATGAGGTTTTCTGGTTCCACTTCACAAACTGGTAAAATAAGGCCATATAAGGGTTAGGATTTTATGCTTAGCATGACATTAAAGGAGTTTAAGAGTTCTGATGTTGGTATTTCTGCAATAGCTAATATAGTCAGGAAAAATACATGGAAAAGAAAAAGAGAACAAGTGATAAGATAAATTATTTGATTCTACAGATGAAGCTTTACCTTTATTCTTCTAGCTTTTTGACTTAATTCTCTGAGGAAAATATACTAAATTTCTGACTAAGACCAATGAAAATTTTATCACACTAAAGATGGATGGCCAAGCATGAAGAGCATGAATACTCAGCAAATAGATGAAGGTTTTAGTAGAAGATTTTTATGGAAATTTGAGTTCCTACCTGAACTGAAAGCTAAACCTTTCTGGCCTTTATGAAGTACTTCCTGCACTATAAGGACCACATCACCAAATAGATATAAAATCAGATATAAAATATTAAGGAGCTCTGAAAAGACCACCAAGGATCTTTAAACTCCAGGGTCACTTAATATAGAAACAAATAAACAAGGATATTGCTGGTGCTTCAGTGTTCTTTTGAGGAGTGTACCTGTTATGTTTTATAGTATGAAAAGGAAGTATCCAACTTTAGAATAATAAAATAACACAGTGGGATTCTGCACCAAAACGCAAAAAAAAAAATCCAGAAAAGTTACTTGCATCTTGTTATGAGATATGTGTGATACACTCAGCATCAGAGTTTGTGTGATATGAATACAGCTTCAAAAAATATCCTGTAAATGTATTTCTACCAAAGGAAAGGCATTGGTAGTGAATAGATCCACCAGAACTTCACTGAAAATCATGAACTCTGGATTTAAACAGCAGCATACATATATATTAGTATTAATCAGCAGAGAGGAATTGCTACACTGTACTTTGTAATTACTAAGGTATCATCCCTTGATTGTTGGTATTTCAGTAAAAAAGCTAAACAGCATTAAATGTGCACATGTGGAGTGTGGGTGTTAAGGGGTTTTGGTCTAGCATAGAAAAATAAAGTCAGCTTTAAAAGAAACCACTTTGATTAGTTTAATTTCTCAAATGCCTTCCTTTCCATCTTCTTTTTTTCCTACATATTTACTTCTTAATCCAAGAACTGAACATACAGGTGCTTGGAACATTTCTGGAAGAAATGGATTGATCACGCCATAGAACAGTTCCTTAACATTAAACAAATCATATTACATGATAGTTAATGGAAAACCATGATTTATTTCCTTTTTGGAAATGCAACCATGATTCAGGAGATACTGAGTGATGTAATTAATATTAATTCAAGACACAACAAACAGCTTGGTCTAGAGAAGCGATGAATACCTTTCCAAAATTGGATCCTTCTTATCAGATAGATAAATCTTTGATTTGAAGAATGTTTTTGTCCATCAATTGTTACAGTATACAGTATTTTCTATCCTGCTTTACATCTGAAAGACACTTTTTCCATTTTTTTGGCCTGAAAAACTTGCAAAGGTGGGAGTATAATCCTTTCTTCACCTCTTTCCTCCAGTTAAATAGCTGTTTATCTCAAAAGTGCCATTTTAATTTTAAATGATTAACAAAAAATATAAGTAAACTGCTCACATACTTTAATGTCACTTCCTGTTGCAATTTGTGTGTAACTCATGGGGATTTCAAGACAGAAATAACTATCTTTTATTCTTGCTCAAGCTGATAGGAGTATAATTTTTTTTTAATAATACAAAGTTAAAAAAGGGCTATCTATAAACATCTTTTACAATGACGAAGATCAGAATTCATAATGACACCAGCTATGTTTAGAACATTTATTTTACCCCTACTCCTGATTGAACTATGCCTAACAAATAGCACAAGGTTAAAAAATTACTTCCATTCATGGGGAAAAATGCATGGAGTAAATGGTACTTTTTAAAGATGTAGTTAACCAAGGTCAAAAGGTCAAAAGAGGTCAATAATCCTGCTGCATTAGTCTTTGCAATAAAACATTGGCAAGGACTGTTATAAGCCACTTTGTCTCTTTGCCGTGTTTTGGGAAGGAGTTTATTTTTTACTTCAGTTTCTCTAGTAAAGTGTAGCACAAACTAAAGATTCCACAGGGAACACAATGTCTCTCTCCTTCTCACTTTATCAAATTCTCTGCCTAAAAAACGTAAGGATTGTTCAGAGAAACTCTATACTTTATTCTATATGGAAATAAAACTGGTCATCATAAAGCAGACATCCAGCCCATTAAAAGAAATACTTTTTTGTTCAAATATCTCCCTTCTTTGGTGGACACCCATCTGCAAGTCCACTCTGTGAGACAGTTCTTTGTGTTTCTCCTCTTCTTACTGGCAATTGTATTCTGGTTTTGATATCCTAGATACATAGAAATTCAAAGTTTTTAATGCAAAGATTGTAGTTTAAAGTGGTATTTTCAGGCGTAGACATGTTGGGAAAAGTATCCTTTTTAGGCAAAATAAATTCCTAAAATTTCCATTGAGAGTGACTTGTTGAAGTACACTAGAAAAAAAAATCAGAATGGGGTGGATATGGAGGTGTTTTGTGAGGCTTTTTCATGGTTCTGCTTTAGTTTTGCTTGTGTGCTAGATGTTTGCTTCTAGATGAGAAACTGTGAGATCTAAACCAAGCACAAGTTTTTTGTTGTGCTCTGAAAAAGCGAGTCATTCAATATAGTTTGTTGTATTATAAAAATCCAAAGCCTAAAGCCTGCTCTAGTTGAAGTATGTTCTCTCCCTCTTAAGAACACTGCTATACTCTTATGGACACAGCTGTTAAGGGATGCTAATGTCATGGATGTAACATCAGTAGTATAACGCTAAAGAACTAGATTCTCTTTTCAGAGAAGCAATTACTTCTCTTGTGGGCCCTTACTGTGGCCAGTGCCTTATGGTATTTAAAGGAACACAACTGCTTTAAAGCTTTACAGAGGTTTGGGTTTCATATTTCTTCCAGGCACCTACACTCTTTTTCTCTTGCACAAGAGACACCATCAATTCACATTCTCTGGACTTTCGCTCCTCACTTTTCATTTTTCAGACCTTAGGCTGGAAAATTCATTCACTGTTATTGAAGCACACAACCAACAGTGGAGTACTTTTGCATGTAACCTGGGCTCTTCTTCATGTATCCTGTTTTGTGAAAGAAGGAAGCATATTTTTAATTGGTATCTCACACCACAGCTGGACTTTCTTCAGCAGACAGCTCCTGGACCAGGAACCCACTCCCTGGGAAAGATAACTTCCAGATTACCTTGACTCTCAGCAGTGGCGGGGACAGCTGCAGAGGCTGGAGACTGCTGTTCAAGGCTCGTAATGTCTTGACACATGAATTATGCCAACAAACAAAGGTGACCTGCTTGTAGCAATCTCTGCATCTAAACATGCAGACTGATGAATTTTGTAGCAGTGATTAGGCAGCTTTGAAATTTTGTAACTTAATTTTGAAGGCCGGATGACACAAATATCCTCGTGGCCTAAACTCTAGCAGCTAATAAAGGTGCAGGTTTCTGATCAAGCCAGGTTAGCATTAAAAGTCACACCCCTGAATGCTTGGCAGCTGCACTTCTGTGTGTACCCAGCTGCAGTACTCCTAAAGTCCAAAAGGTCTCTATGGTATTCAGACCCTATTTAACGGTCTAAGGCCATTTGTTACCCCAAGTGGAACATGATAATTGAGAAGAGGCAATCTTTCAAAGTATTCCCACTTTTCTGGTTCTCGTGTCTCTTGTTCTTTTCCCCTTTTTACACAAGAGAGAAATGAAACTTTCTTAAAAAATGGGTACTAGTAGAGCAAGGAGTAAAACAATCTTCTGAGTCTTAATTCACTGAAAAATCCTTTGTGGTCTGCTTGCTCAGAAATATTTATAAATTTTGTAATTATAAACATATATATATATTCTCTTGAGTAAAATCAAGATATTGTTGGAAAGGTAGACATTAACTATAAAAACTAGCTGTGGTCACACATTGAATAAATCTATGATTCATACATCAATTATATAAATTTATTTAAAATCTGTTGTCTATTAATGACTTTAAAGATCCTTTTTTTTCTCATTGGTTACCATTCTTGTCATTCATTTACTTCAGTGCTTTTTTGGATAAGGGCCTATAGCTACCCTTTTAATGAAATGGTAGCATGCTTACCCCTCATTCTGAAGCCCTGAAGGAAGGTTAGTCTGACTAGTGACAGTATCTTGGCCATCATGCTGCAAATGGAATTTATTTAGTTAGAAGTATTTTTAAGCATCAGTATTTATCATTTTACAGGTAATAGACTATAGTAGTATACTGTGCATTTCACTCATAACTACTTCAATATCTAAATGCTAGTAGACACACAATTAATCTACCCTGGCACATCTAAAACAATAATTACCTAATGCCATTCACATGGTGTGGGGTTAATTGAAAGAGGTCTTGACCTTCCTGACCTATCAGTTTTGCCTCGTCAGATTGACCCAGGTCAGAGATTTTCCCTGATAACTTTTGCTTATCAATAAAACCTCACTATATCTAGAAACATCATGTGTATGTATACATACATAAGGTGTGTATGCGTATACAAAATAATATGTAAATAATAGAAATAATAAATATCTGTGCCGCTGATTTTTATTTTCTTTTTTAAGTAAAATAGCAATTATTTAAATTGCAAAGTGAAGATTGTACTACTTTTTGGTTTGTAGCTTAAACATAATACCAAAGATGATTTTCCAGGTGAGACTAGAGCAAATTATTGTTGCTTATTTTATCACAAATTATTTTGAGAAGAAAATTTGTCTGAAACAATGTTTTCAAATGGTGATATATATTAAAATATGTCCACTTTAATGCAAAGATATAATTAGTCAATCCTAGTTCTTAGTGAGTGCAAAACCTGAGATACTGATTGAATTTTATGTTGCGCTGTTACTGGATGGAAATGCATATTCCATTACATCCCCCAGACTTATTAAAATATATTTAATTTGAAAAGTTGAGTACTTGAAAATAAGGAAATACCAGAGTTTAAGGTACTTCTGGAGTTACAAAGAGAAGTCAGCTGTTTTGTTCTGAACTTCATGCTGTTTAATTCATTATCACAGAAGAGATCACTGTCTCTAGGTACAAATGTGTTCAAATATCTGAAGGGTGGGTGTAAAGAAGACAGAGCCTGGCTCTTCTCAGTGGTGCACAGTGACAGGACCAGAGGCAATGGGCATAAACTGAAACACAGGAGGTTTCCTCTGAACATCAGGAAACATTTTTTCACACTGAAGGTGACTGAGAACTGGCACAGGTTGCCCAGGGAGATTGTGGAGTTTCCATCCTTGAAGATATTTAAAAGCTGTCTGGACATGGTCTAGGCAATCAGCTCTAGATGGTCCTACTTGAGCAGCAGGCTTGGATCAGATTACTTCCAGAGGTCCTTTCCAACTTCACCCACCCCATGATGCTGTAATAGGTAAGGCAGAATTAGTTGAAGCTTTGTAAGTTCTCAGGCAGGATATGCTCAGTTACTTTGTGTCATTAAGGCGTATGTGTTGTCTCCATAAGTCTGTGCAAAAGAGGACCAGGTAGTGAGCTTCAGTACCAGATGCCTAACCAGCAACACTGCTTAATTGTTCATTTGTTTCCTGTCCTAGATAGGACCACTCCAACTAGTGAGGCCCAGGACAAAGTCTAGAGTTTGAGTAAGTTTCCCTGCACACTACCCTCTAGAAGCAGTGTGGAAAAGATGGAACCAAGTTATTCTGTTAAACTACACCTTTTAGGTCCCTCTGCCTGATCACCTGTTAGCACCACTTCACATGGCAGCTCAGGGGTCACTTATTCCTCAGTTTCGTTTTCATGGTAAAACCATTCTAGGGGGCTGCAACACAATCCTTATTATTCCAGAGAGTTTAGTGCAAAACCCACATAGTAGTAACAATAAAGCAGGAAGCAGGGAGAACAAATGCCATGATGGTCCCTCGGCAGTGTGGTCATAAGCCAGCCACCTGGGGAACTGACATGGGTTCTAGGCCCTGGGCAGGGTGGTGGAAGCCCCGGGGGACTGGTGTTGCCCTCCATTCCCACAAGGAGCCAGTAGGTTCACCCCAGCTGATCAATGACTCCCAGGCCACATTGTATGTCTCGCCACAGTCTTTAAATTTTCCATTAGCTTACCTACAATTAATTCTGTATTAATCACACTTTAAAGATGCAGCTCTCAGTATGAAATATATAATGCTTCTAAGATGAACCATAACACAAGCAGGGTGAATAATGCATTTTCAGTGAAGATTTGCTAGTAGGTTACTTTGCCTTCAGAGAAAAGGAGCAGATCCAGCAAACTGACCTGGCAGAGACCCTGTGAATACTTAACCCTCAGTTCTTTATGCATCACATGCACTGTAATCTTGTTTTCTTTGACATTTCTCAGATGCACTAATCCTTTCATTCTGCAAGATCAAATCTGAACCCTCATTGATTTTATGTTAAGGCAGCCCATGGGCCCCTAGACAGTAACTTCTGTACCCTGCCCATAGTAGGTCAGTTGTGTTTTCTGTCTATTGCCTCGGTGTAAAAGTACATTTTACTGGCTAGTTTACCTGATAAATCTGACTAAGACATGCTGATTTACATCTATTTTGACGTGTTGGCCCATTTGTATTTATTCTGAATGGACATTAAACTAAACCATGTATCTAAAGGGACATACTTTGACCCATCAAAGTGTAAAAGGGAAGACTGTACTGCCAATTCTTGTCACCTGAGGTTACGTCCCTGTAAATACTTTGTGGACTAAACAGGAGAATGAGAGTCTGATTTTGATAATGCTAGTGTGTTGTGACTGTCTGTCACCCAGAAAGGCAAAGTATCTTCCAGTTCCAGCAGTGGCTGAGATTCTTCATAGGCTAAATGAATTAAAGAGCAAAAGACACCTTTTATTCCCCAGGAACTTATAAACTATTGGCAAGGTATTAACAAAATCTTTATAATAAGCTACGACTGATACAGCCTTCAGTATTCTTTTTTTCTTTGTAACACAGCAATGTTCCCCAGTTCATTTCGTTAACTGGGGTGGCAAAGCTTTAGAAGAAGGTAGAACGGGTGGCTGGTTTTCTAAAATTACTATTATGGAGTTTTAGGGAAACAAGTTCCTGCCAGTGATACTTACTTATGGAAAGAATTGTTACAGAATTGATTCTGTTGAGTTTCCTGAAATTGTAAAACACTTAATGCTCTGAGTGGTCCCAGAAAAGCAGATTGTACTTCTGAGACATCATGGGTTTAATTTCTATCGAATATTATTAGGCCATGTGAATTTTATCTTATAACAACTGCATATTGCATGAATTCATAGAAATGAGATATTTTGTTACTGGTGTCTGCTTGATATCTCCAGCTGCTCTGAAAATTTGTCACAGAAACTGTTCAAATGTCTTCTGTTCATTTATTTTTCTGCAGCTTTCACTTCTCAGAGCAGCCTAGCTCTCTTTTATTGTGCTCACGTGCTTGATCTCCGTGGTATTTTTGAACTATGATGCATTAGATATAAACATGATCTGAAACTGTCAGCAGCTGAAATAAAATATCTTATGAATATCAGAATATGATGCTTGTTGGTGTAGATTTATACTCCCCACTTACTCAATGAGATACATGTGTCTCTGGTGTTTGGGTACTTTCTAAACATGTAGTAACTATTATTCCTGCCACGTGTGCGACAGATTGTTTCCAGAATGAACAAAACATAAGGCAGCATCATTATGCCTGGTAGATGCAGGCCACACTCTCAACAGTGGTCTTGTTTTTATAAATTAGTTAAATGGTTTCCAGAGAATGATGTGCTGAACTGTTTGAGACACATTTCTTTTAAGAAAATGATGAAAGGATTTCCAAGTAGTTCCAAATGGTCCATATTCGCTTTGTTTAACAGTGGGGCATACTAGTCACCTGGAAAGTATCTATAAAAGAATGAGACTGTGACAGAGTCGTTTACTTTTATTTAATCTTTACTTTAATTCTAAGCACTATATTTGTACTTAAAAGGACATTACGATATTAATGAGAAGTTAATATAAAATCATGAGTAGAATAATTTTGTTTATGGCTTTAATCTTTATGGAGTATTTCTTTACATATATTTGCAGTTTAAAAAATTGCATCACCTAATGTTCACAGAAAAAATTGTTGCCTCATTTTAACATGGAATAAAGGATTTTCTGGTAAAATGATAAATCTCAGACATAACTTCATCCTAGTAAAAAGTAAAATTCTCTAAAGAATGTTAATTTTTGGGTGTAATTTAGAGCTGATGGTATAAAGTAGCTAACAGAAGATGTCTGATTTCTCAAAATTAGTTTACTTTCCACCAGCTTATAAAAGGAATGAGAACAAAGTGATTTAGAGATATTATAAATTTATCAAGGTTCCCAAGATTGCCTAGGGCAACATATCAAATAGAGATAAAACATAGCCCTTGTTTTCATCTTTCATTTTGTATCCTGGAAAAAATTTATTGTAAGATAACTTCAGAATAAATGTTTCTTGTCCCAGAGGAAACCGGTTTTCATTGCACTTGTAATATCTGATCAAATGAGATTAAGATCTATCACTATGTCTGATGATTATAATGATCTCTATTGGAGTTTGAAGAATAAACCGAAGAGAGATTTCTTTGAGCAGCATCACTTACTTTGTGTTGGAGGAGACCAGTTTTAAAAAAAGCCATAAACAATACAGTTCTCAATGATTTTAACTTCTTTCTAAATGCTCTTGAAAGGAAAAAAAAACCCCATATATTCCTGCCTTGTTGAACTCTCCTGTCTTTTTCACATCCTATTCCTTTTGAGTAGCATAGCTAATAACAATAGTTAAATAACAATAAAATTTTTCAAAGGAAAATACAGCTAAAAATTCTTTCTAAAGTATTCTGCCCTGTATAAAAAGAAAAGCAAAGATGTTACTGGAAAAATTTTGAATGACTCTCAGACTCTGAGGCTTTCATTTGTGGATTCTGCAATAAGACAGTCAACTTGAGCTTACAAAATTCTTGGCTGGTGAGGTTTGTTTGATGATATAATGCTAGCTGAGGCTCTAGAGATAATTTTCATTCAGGTCAGTATGTTTGGATCTGCTTAAATTCTGTGTAAGTAAATGGAACTGAAGATCACAGCAAAAGTTGAGCAGCATTTACCTATGTCCAAATAGAAATGGATCTTCCGAAATCTAAGTTGTGTCATCATTTGTGCTTATAGGAATTTGTATGATTTCCTGTAGAAGAAGATATGAATACTCTGAAAAACTGCCTTTTTACTTTAATCTGAGTAGATGGAATGAGGCAATGACAAACAACCTTTTCTAATGTTTAGTTCCTAGTTTCTGATGATCTAGTATTTCTTATACTTAAGATAGGGATTCCCTAGCATTCCCTAGATCTGCAGTGAATATACAGCAATGTATGTCCTGTGAATTAGTACATCCATTTAAATTCATAAATGGCTTTATTAAAGCTTAATTAAATTTCAATATCTATGTTTTCAATATGTATTTGTGCTTAGACAGCCACATAAAATGTTAACAGAAAAAACAGAGAACAGAAGCATTGTCCTCACAAACCACTTCACAACAACAATTACTGCCCTGCTAGAACCTGAACCTGGTAACTCACACCTTGTGCTTTGAGAGGGTTGCTGATTGCCAAATCTTTCTGATATATCTAAGCTAACAAGTGACAAAATTAAAAATTCCATTTTCAATGAGGAGAAGAGAAAGTCAAAAGTTCATTCACACTCCAAAGAGAAAACAAAATATGAGAAAATCAGGAAATGGATTGAGATGCATCTCCAGGAATCAACACACTCTTTTGAAACTCCTTTTCAAGAGAAAATTGCCAGAAGAGAAAAAATTTCTCAAGGAGAAAATTTCTCATTGCTATGTTTTAAAACTATTTTGGGTTTGGTTTGCTCTGTTTCTTCTGCTAAGGAAAAGATATAGCTTTTTCCCAAGATCACAGATGAGCTAACTGTTGTTCAAAGCTGTACTTTGAGGTAAGAGCTCGCCATAAAGCCTGTCTAGCAATTTGCATTGTTCGATCTATATTCCTTTAGTTGTCCTTGCCACCAACATGGACTTTCATTATAAATCTGCTTCATAATGTAAACTTTTTCTTCCGAACTTCTAATCCAATAGACTTTCATTAAAATCCCCCTTTTAAAATACAACATTGAAATAATAATTATCAGAAATGCCAAAGACTGACTTAATCTCTGCACAGTGCCAGAAGCTTTCAGAACAGCTCAATGTGCTAATTACTTCATACACTTTTCACAATACAGTCTTTCATTTCTGAATTTTTTAAAAATAAAATCCTATCTTTTTAGTTTGCAATGACTTTCTAGTTTATGTGGTGTAATTTTAAAAGAACTGAAGAACTTGCAAGCTGATAAAGGTAAAATTGTTGAAATTAAGTTTATGAAAGTATGTTGTTTTATCATGCCAGTAATTGTTAATGCAAAACAGTCTTTTTGATCAATAAATATCTCTTTTAACTTGTACATTATCTAAAGAAGAAAAAAGTAATTAAAACTTACATTTAAGTTTTAAAAACAAGTACTATTTTTAAAATAAAAATTAAGCATCACTTCGTTAGTCATGTGGAAAGAGGTACTTTGTTGATGATTGAGGATCAAGTAGCTGATACAAAAGTTGCATGTATTGCCAGAACCACCTTGGACATCAAATGTAGTTATTCCTCCTTGTTTTATGCTCAAGGAGGCAATTAGCATCTTGACTGCTTGGAGAGGAAGAATAAATTTGCTAACTTACCATGTCAGTGTTTACTCAGAAAGTTCTTGTCTCCTGGTCATATGATAGAGTCCTAGAAGCTACCCTGCTTTTGCCCAACTTTTAATATTATGAGATGAAAGCCACTTCAAGAACTTTTTCTGTGTCCTATATCAGCCCTTGACTAACCTAAGAATAGATTCTGGTTTCCCTATTTCCCTAGAGTCCATCTTGAAGCGGAGTGGATTGAGTGGCAACCTGTCACAGAAGATGGCTTCATCTGACCTGCTGTGCTTCATGTAGCCAGACAATTTATTCACAGAGAGAGAAATGACATTGTTATTAACACTGTTGAGTCTGTGCTTTCAATGCCAGGACCAGAGAGCCATCTTGACCATCTGTCCCATGTAGCCAGTAAGCTGAATCCCAGAACTGGCATCCAATTTTAACATAAAAAGGCTGGATTACACAGAATTACACAGAATAGAAGATGTTGCATTGTCTAGTCTCTTGGCATTGTCTAGTTTAGCCTTTCTGCTCAAGGAGAGTCAACTACAGCAGGTTGTTTATGGCAGAGTCCAGTCAGGTTTTGAATATGTCCAAGGATGCAGACTCCATGGGTAACCCGTTCCAATGCTGAGTCACCCTCACAGTAAAAAAGTTTTTCCTGATGTTCAGACACAGTTTCATGTTTGTGCCCTTGTCCTGTCACTGGACACTACTGAGAAGTGTCTGGCTCCCTGTTCTTTATTCTCCCCATCATATATTTACACTCATGGATAAGTGGACTCAACAGTCCCAGCTCTCTCAGCTTTTCCTTGACTTTTCCAGTTTCTCCAGTTTCTTAAGACCTTTTGTGGTCTTTTGCTACAGTCACTCTATCCACTATGTCAACGTCTCTCTTGTATTGGGGAGCCCAGTACTGGACCCAGTACTTCAGATATGTATCACCAGTGCTGACCAAAGAGGAAGGATCACTCTCCTTGACCTGCTGCAATATTTTGCCTAATGCAGCCTAGGCTGCTATTTGCCTTCATTGTCATGAAAGCACACTACAGGCTCATGGTCACATGGTGATCCAGAAGTCATTCTCTGCCGAGCTGATTTCCAGCCAGATAGCCTCCAGCCTGTATAGGTACAGGGCTTATTCCTCCTCAGGTGGAGGACTTTGCTTTTCCCTTTACTGAATTTTGTGCATTCTTCTCTGCCCATTTTTCCAGCCTTTCGAGGTTCCTTTGAATGGTGGTGCAGCCATCTGGTGCATGAAGCACTCCTCCCAGGTTTGTATCTTCTGCAACATTGTTGAGGGTGTGCTCTGTCCCATCAGTCAGGTCATTAATGAAGATGTTGAACTATACTCTTCTGGAGTTGGTAGCGATCCCTGAGGTACACCCCTAATGACATGATTTTTCAGTTCTAGACAGTGGATGATTCTTGCATGAAAAAGAAAAAAAAATCTTTTTTGTGGATCTGATATGAATATGAATTAAGTTCGTTGAGCACTTTTGAGGTATTTTGTGTTTATTTATGTAACTTGTGAATACATTTCCTGCAGACCATCTTAATTTTTTGCTCTTGTAGATGCCTATGAGACTACAGATTCATTTGAGAAAGATAGCCTTTCTGTTATTTTTCTTAGTAATTTTCCTCAGATAAAATTTACACTGCACCTGTTTAATAGGTGGGAAAGAGGGACATTAGCAATGAACTGTCCAGGAATGGAATTAGCTGGGAATTTAAAAATCTTTCCTTTCTCAGACATTTCTCTACCTATATTCTCATAACTTTTCCATCAGAATAAGTGAACCTGCCTTTTGAATCTCCTACCCGTGCTATTCCACCCCTGTGTCTTAGATTAATTAGAATGAGATTTAGAAGCTAAACAGAGAGGGAACTTCAATATATTCAGTAGATCTCCTTGTCTGGGACAGTTTCAGTACCACCATTACAGGTGCTACTATAAAGGATGACTAGATAAATTCCAGTTTTTAAGAGATTTAAGAAAATATTTTTTCTGAGGAAATAAGGCTGGGCACTCAAGTTATGATCTGCAACATTGTAATTTGCAGTACATAAATACATCGGGGAACCCAATTTCCAAACACTCAGGCTAACAAAGGACAAGCTCTCCTCATTTAAAATCTGAGGGACCTTAGAGATTTATCAGTCTTATTACAGTGAAAGGGATGGGCTATATTGTACACTTTTTGCAGTAGAAAGAAGCAAAGAAAAAGTTGTGGCCAAATGGTAAAGATAAGCTTAGCAATGATCAGATAAGTGGGAAGAGCTAATGACTCAATTAGGATGCTCTAGATAACTAAGTAAGATTTATATTTGGCAAAGGCTCAGCAGAAAATTGTTTTACAAGTTTTGCAATGGAACAAGAGTTATAGAGTGTTTATAGCAAGGGTATGTTGGACCTCATCCTGGATAGTCTTTTTTGCTTACCAATGTTGTTCCTTGATATCAGTGTGGCTTCAGGTCCTTAGCAAGTGAGAACTACTAACTTCAGTAGGAGATGTACTGCTCAGAACATGGCATGATTGCTATACTTACTAAGCTTACTTAATATACAATTAAAAATAGTTCATATCTGACTAGATTGTCACAAAGCATAGTCGAGTGGTGCAGAGCTGTGAAAGCAAGTGCCATTTACTTCATTGTAAGCACACATATAGACCCTGGTAGCTGGGGAGAAGTGACCCACAAGGGTGTGAAAGAAGCTTTGTGTGCTGTCGTGCAGAACACTTTCCCAAGCAGACTATGCTTCTGAAACAACAAAACAGGTGGAACTGCATACTGTTTTCCCTTCAGAAACCACTCCTACTCCGCAGCCAACTCTTCTCACCCCTCAAAAAAAACCCACAAAACACCGAAGGGAGGAAATACAGTTATTCACAGCAGAGTTCTCAGCAAACTTGAGAGACAAGACAGATCTGTGGGACTTTGTTTAGATTCTATGGAGACTTATGTAAGACATTCTTACGATAGCCTGGATTGTGCAAACTCTAAGAAAAAAAGACAAACCAGTTTTATTCAGAGATCTCAAATCATTGCATAAGCAGATGTAAATATTGTTACAGATGGAGAAATGGAAAAACAGAGGTTTTCTCTCCAAGCTTTTACAGTGGGGTCCATAAGTAAAAAAGAGAATAAAAATATTAAGCACAGAAAGCATTAGAATACAACAGGCAAGTGGGCTCATGTTTTTAACAGGCTACATCAACCTGAAGTATGAGGCTTGATTATACTAAGTCTGTAAAAGGTCAACATTTTAGTATTATAAATCATACTATGCTGAATTTTGGCCTCCTTAAGAGTCTTTGCAGAGCTGTTGCAATCACAGGGCTGTGAGCAGGCCAGTTCATTAAATTGCCAACTCTGCTGCTTGCAGATGTTCGAGGCAGGTGTTCTGTACAGACCAGGGAGTTTGCTTTCTTCTGCTGCATGTTGCACTGGAGGTCAGAGGTTACACCTCAATGGCAAGATCTCAACTGCATGGCAAGTCTCAGAGGTCTTTGTTAAGAGAGAAAAAGAATTCAGTCTCCTTAAAATTTATGTACTGCAAAAGATAACTGCACCTGCAGACTGCTGCTCTTATTGAAAACATATGCTGGCTGTTGGAAGAAATATAAAATGCTACTCTGCAGTTCCTGTTGAGAATATGCAGGGTCTCCAAATGCTCAGTATTAGACCAGAGATACTAGAATGATTCATGATCCAATAGTGCACAGTTCTGGTACAAAGTGCGTGTTTTTGTCATACACTTAGAGATTTGTGTAAATCCACATATATTTAAAAATTGACTTTGGGCAGTATTGTATTGCCATCAAACAGTTGCCCCTCATAATATAATGTATGCCAGCAGGCAGGCATTCTCAATGACCCAGCTAGTTCATAATTGGAAAAGGTTAGTCCAGTCTTTCCTGGCCACCTGTGTGTTGGCTTTTTAACTTCCCAAATGCAAAGAGCAAAGATAGATACTTCTAGATGCAGGAAAACCTATAAAATAGACCACCCTTATTAGAGAATCTTCTGTCTTGAAAAGACTCCGGTAGGCTTACAAGATAATTTTATTTTTTTTTCTGGAAATAACATCCAACATACACCAAGTTTTTGCCAGTTGATGTTAGTCAGATATGAAGGAAGGATATAGAAATATATTTGTGTTTCTTAACTTCTACTGCCACATGTAGCTGTGGTACTGCTGAAAGAGTTTTCAGCAATGACTGCTGGGGGTGTAATGCTAACAAAAGCTGAAAGTTCATTAAAAAATTAAGACAAATGATAGAACATCATCACTTACTGGAATCTCTAAGCCTGAGGCTTTCTTTATGAGTTGTTTAACAGAAGGAGCTGCTAATTTCTCTCTGTTATCTTGTAGGAAATGTGAACATTCAGTCCTAGGTTTGTATGATGTTCTGAGTGTTCTTAATGAAATTTTTTTGTGAAATAATGATGATGGTTATGATACTACAAGAAAATTATTATGTCTTGTATTATAAATGTCTTGTATTAGGTATGTTCTATATACTATATACAATTATGTAATCTATGTACAGTAAAAATTAAAGAATAAATATGAGGGAAACATCTGCATGTATCACCAGCATCTATAGTAGTTCTCTAACATCCAAAATTTTTGTAGCTTAAGGGAGCAGAAATATTATATAGGATATCTAATTTAATAATTTGAAGTATTTCTTAACTTCTAAGAACATATGAGTTTTCCTGCTAATTTCAGATGTGCAGCATTTTCATCTATTTTAGGTTTTCCCTTCTTTTTATTCTTAATAGTGAACCTACATAGTACATCCAGAAATCCATTTTGAGTACTAGTGATGAGATAACTGGAGATTAATAGGGTCAATGTTGCAGGCTGGAATGTTTTGCAAGAAAAATAGAGTATATGTGATTTGAGTATGATTTTCAGAACACTTAATATTTGCTTCAGTTGCGTTCTGCTCACACAAGTTATGATTTACTGCCAGCCCCTAAGACCTGATGGAAAACCAACATTGAATAGTGTTTCAACGAGTTTTTGAAAAAGCATTTATACACATATCGTACAGTGTACTGTTGAATGCTATCAAGACTTCTATAGTCATATATACTACCAAAGAATCTTTTCTTATGATAATTTTTAGATTATGAAACATATATTCAGAAGAGGCCTAAAGCATCCCTACACTGTTCTACATTACCTACGAAGTCTTTGATGAAGGATAAAATTCTACACAAATGTTGTCTCTAATGGTAAAGTATGTGGAAGTATCCAGTGTAGAACTGGATTCAGAACTGACAGCAAGCTGAGTTAGGAGCCACCTAAACCAAGCTGATAGCAGACCTTCAGAATAGAGTTTATCTCCTAACTCTACATCTTTCCATAACTTCTGCTTTGAATTTATAACAATGAACCTTCTCCAAACTGAAAAAGCTTTAAAAATTTAACCAATATTGGGGGTTTTGCAAACAGCAATTTAAAAAATTTTCTGACAAGAATAGAGAACATTCTGTTTTTTGCTTTGGTTTGTTGTTTTGGGTTTTTTCTTTCTGTGTTTGTGGGGTTTTTTTTGTGTTTGTTTTTTTGTTGTTGCTGTGGTTTGTTGTTTTGCTTTGCTTTGATTTTTCCCTGCATGTATACTTGCAGCATTCATCTAGGATCTGAGTAACTCAATCCTATTGCCTTTTCTGCCTGAAAACATTCACACGCACATTTTTCAACATCATTCTCATTTGTGTTAGATTTTAAAATAAGATGCTTTATAGATCTGAATAATTTCAAAGACCATGAGTGATACAATTTTTGATCACTCTTCTACTCTTCCTCTGGTTAGCACCTTTCTCCACTGTGTTAACAGTGGTGAATAACAGATTTCAATTTGAACAAACCAGTACTCTCTGTTAAAACTTTGTTTTATCAAAGCAATTACAGCCATCTATTTCCCCAAACTTTCTATTACATATAAGCCTGACACAAAGCTAAGCACAATAGAAAATAACTTTTTTTTTAGATTTACAGTCTGAAAACAGCAAGAATGGACAAAAAAAGACAAGATAGAGACAAAATTAAATGTTCTACCACTAAGGTGAGACAGCTAATGCACATTTATAACACATTTGTGTTGCTTGCATTCAAAACTAGAATATTAATTTATTCTGTTAACAGGTAAAGCGGTAAAATTGTGTTCAGAATTTCAAAATTAGGCTTGTGGGACACATTTGCAGGCATAAATTGTTCAGTTAGCTTGCTAGACTCTGCTTATAATTGTTATTATGATGCTTATGTTCATTTTATGTTTTGCTCTGGATCAGTCTCTCTGAGGGAACATCTTTTCGTGTTGAACCGTCTTGTGCATTTTGCTCATGTTGCTCAACCATTTAGGTCTCATTTTAGGACACATGTTTAGAAACCTGAGTATAAATCTGTCACCACTTGCAGTATGAATTTGAATGTTTTAAAGTGTTTTTCATACCTCAGCTGTTTTAATTTGAATTGGGTTATACAACATTTCAAACATCAAGAAACTTTCTGTTTTTCTAATTTCCTGATGTATAGAGGTATCATTCAGGGATTTTAGTACATTACATTAATACCATGCTGTTTCTTCTTATTTAAAAAAAAATGTAGTTGTACAGTTGAACCATCAAAAATATTCCCAATGTTATTGTATTGTTGTAATCACATTTTCTGCAGGTGGTTTTGAGTAATTTGCACTTCTAAACAGGATAAAAAATTTCTCTATGGATAAGTTTGTAGACCTATTTTCCTTCTAAATAAATGCAAAGATGAAAAGACAATGTTTTAAAATAAAAAATAAATGTTCAATGAGTAGAAAAATTCAAACTATATTCTTTTTTAAGAAAACACAGCATAGGTGACTTCTATCACATAGTCTGCTGAATCAAGCCCTTGACTATTCAGAGAATGACAGTGTGATTGGTACTTTTCAGGGCTTTTTTCTCAGGGCACAACTGCTTCTTTATAAACTGCTTGAGATCGAATAAACAGGAAGAGTGTTCTTCCTTGATGCTGCAAATAGCAGCAAAATATATATAGAGTATCCCATCCTGCAGATTAATTCTGACATGTGCAGGGCTACATTTACATGAGTTTCTCCTTCTAAGTTATTACAGAAGAGGCTCAGACTACTCAGTCAACAAGCTTGCTTTCAGTTCTGGCAGTACTCTTGAATAAGTAGTTTGGTTTTTAACTTCTCTGGATAGCTGGGCAGCCTCATGCCTGCAGTATGAAGTTGTGTTCTGCCAGTACAATTCTCCCTCACCCTATGCCTTATTTATTCATACTTGTCATCAGTTGTTTATGCAAAAAAAGACCTTAGATGCATCCCTGTAGTTTTTAATTCTTTTCCTGACACCATGAAATAATGGTATTCCTGAGCAAAGGTAGCAGACAGTAATACCTGTCAGGTGCTGATGAAAATCTAGCCACATCTTAGATTTTCTGATCAAGGTCATGGTATGTAACAAACTACAGTCACCTTCCCAGATGCTGCATTTAAAGAGACAGATTGATAATTCTTTGCCATAGTCTACTACATTAGAAGGAACCCAGAGGTGCTAACCTGTGAGGACCACACTTCACTAGCAGCAAGAGAGGTGCATCTGGCCAGCAAATGGAGCTACCTGTGATGGAGTAGGGTCGGAGGGAAGAAATCCTCATCATGCATTTTCCTCAGTTCTAAGACTGCTTACAAAATTCCCACACTTTTTTCTCTATTACTCAGTGGCATAGTCCACGGGAAAAGGCTTATGTCTCAGATGTCTGGTTACATAGATTTCCACTGATTTGTTTACTACTTTGGAACCCAAGGACAGGAAAAAATGGATGCACACAGAAAGTGTCCATGTGGACACATTTTCACTCTGAGATAAAATTTTATCTGGCAGAACATGGCACATTCTCCTCAGTTCTGTGTGTGGTTCTTTCTACCTGTAGCTCTATGTCTCTCTCCAGTCTTTGTTAGTATCCACGTCCTGACTAGCCTAGGAGGTCAGTGTCAAAGACTCTTCATTTATCACAGTCAGCTACTTAAGCCAAAGCAGCCACAGACTAGTCTCATTTCTGTCTTTCTCTGCTGGACAGCACGGTTCCCATGCATGTGTCACTTACCATAACTCGCCAGGTTCAGACTTTCTGCAGCATAACATCTCTTACCAACAGTGGGAGAGAAGAAGGTAGTCACTCCTGAGTCTGGGTTGTGGAACACGAAAGATCCCCTGTCTCCTATGTCTGGAAGTTCCCCAGGTAAGCAGGTCTCAGACCACCACTAGAACTAATATTATGATCTATGTGTGATTTCTAATATTTACTGGCACAGTTTTGACCTCTTTATCTAATGCTTAGGGAATACTCATATGCTATGATAGCTCCTACTCTTTCTATCTCCAAAATGTCACAATGAAGTCTGGTTTACTGGTGACATCTGAACTACCTAACTGCACAGGCAAAGCTAATCAAAGCCATGCTCAGACAAACTGCTTCTCACATAGCTGTGCCATCTAAATTAGAAGAAAATGGCAAATTCCATCATGCTATCATAGACAACAGATTTCCAACTTACCTGTAGCTGCTCATACATTGGTGTAGAATGCACACTCAGTCAAAAGACTGAATAGATTTGATGTTGCGTGCACTGACGTCTTCCCATATATATAGCTGCAAACTGTACATTTCAGGTTTGTCCCCATTTTTTCTGGGATTGAATTGCAGAATTCCCTTTTAATGTTTTAGCAAGGCTGGATTTCTGAGAAAACTGCAGCATTTGATTTAGTGAACACAAGTCGATGTTGTAGCTGGTAAGTTTTGATATTTTCATTTTTGCCAGAGATGTTTAAATTTTTTAAACTTTTTTTTTTTCTTCTTTCTGCACAAGAGGAAAGGAAGGTAGAGAGTGAAAGCCCAGGATTCTCTGGGAGAGGTGACTTAGAACAGATGATCTACATGTGAGCCAAGCTGACCAATAAAGATATATCCTATCCCATAAAGGTCACACTTACTATAAATTGAGAAGCTTGCAGGGGACAACCCTTTCAATGCTCTTCACCATTTTGCCCCCTCTTCAATCTTTCCTTTCCCTTCTCCTTCGTGATGGTGCTTTACACCTCCCTTATTGTGTTTTGGTTGGCATATGACCAGTGACTGCTGTTTGTGAGCTGGAGTATAAATCTGACTGATTTGTTGTTGTTCCTGTTCTCATTGCAGTTCATTAGTATTAGTATCATTGTTATTCCAGTTTTGGTTTATTTTAATTATTAAATAGTCTTCATATCAACTGATGAGTTCTTTTACTCTCCTGATTCTCTACCCCATCCCATGGGAAAGTGGGGGGGAGTTGAGCAAGCGTACTGCATGTTGTCTAGCTGCTTTCCAGGTTAAACAACAACAGGCTGCAAAGGGTGGGAAGAGTCATGAGAAAGATCCAAATGGGAAGTGGTTCACACTGACAGCCTAATAGCAGCACACACATCTGCTTTCTGATTAGCCTTAAGGAAAGATTGGAAATACTTTTGCACGATGAGAGGTTAGATCTGATAATAGCTGGCATGGTTGGTAGATGGTGGGAATAAGGTTGTGGCTCAAAAGAAAACTTTGAAGATACCTTAGAAAAAAAGCACAGACACCTGACGGGCTCAAGGATCAGCTATGGGGCACAACCTGATAATTAAGAACTGTTTCCATATCTGAGATCAGCTTCTCATTTTCTTGAGCAGATGATGATGATTGGGTTGCCAGGGCCAACCATCTGATTCTTTAAGGTAAAAAAAAAACAAAGCAAATATGAAGCAAGGACCACAGGCCTACTATTTTTCCCATATTTTATATCAATTTTTCTTACAATAACAGTAGCAGGAGCAGCACAAAAACGATTCCCCAGCACAGTAAAAAATTGCTCAAAACCAGTCCGGGCCTAAAAAGATTAGTAACTTTTTGCCACCCCCTTTGAGCTATCTTGTACATGCTGAAGGAACATCTGTCTAGAAGTTGTATGTTAAAAATGTTTGCAGGAAACAGGGTCTGTGTCAGCCTACAAAAGAAAGATCACAATAGCTCATTCTTCAGAGTATTTATCCAGGAAAAGACACTGCAGTGACTGTTTCTTGCTTTCTTTTTTATCTCTAGGGTATAAAGAAACCCACAATGTAAAACAGGACAGCTGTTCACAGCTATCTCATGTCTGATCTATGTCCTTTCCCAAAACAGCCTTTCCACTTTCCTGGGACAAATAATATTCCACCATGATTATGCATGCACATTAGGTATTTTGGGGGACTTTTTTGGACTCCCTCCATTTTCTCTAACTGGAGATATGCCATTGCATTACTCAATAAATGTGCTGGATGATCGATTAATCGTACCTCTGGCTTTAGCAGCTCATTTTGCATCTCTTTGTCTGTGTACTACCTCTTACTCTCCTCTCCTTAGTCTGGTCTCTGCCAGTTTTTGAATATTATATACATTGCCTGACCTTTATCACTAGCCTAGCTTCCAGGCAACAAATTATTCCCTAATTCATTTGGAGCATGATGTATTTTCCATTTAAATCAATGGTAGCTTGGGGAGGCTATTGATGAGAACAATATCCTAAAGACACAACAGGGTTTTTTTTGTTTTGTTTTGTTTTTTTTTCCAAACACCTCTTTTAAAGCTCTTTTGAAATGGATAACTTTCAGCACCAACTGAGCAAGTAATCTGGGCCAAAATAAATGAACACAAACACCACCAGATGACATCTGCTCACCCCTCTAACTTATTGGGAATCTGCAGATGAAGGTCAGAATTCAGGTTTGACACATTAGAAACTTTTAGTTCAGTTCACAGGATAGTCCAGTGATCATAAAGTACACATGTGCTTGATCTGAATGCAGTTCAGAACAGCTTGAGATTGATTTACTAGATTAAGGGTCTGTAAAGGTGATAAAGATGGACATGGCACTTTAAGAAACTTTGAGTCATAAATAGTTGCTTATTGCAAAAAATAAGTCCTTATATGGAAATTATGCCTGCATATGAAAGATAAATAAAATCATAACTAAAATCATAACTATTCAGAAAAGATACCACAATATAACAAATAATATGATAATTTGCCACGATAATCTTCTAATATGACTAATGGCCTTACAATTTAACTCTATATAGCGTTGTAACGCGAAGCAGCTGCTATTGACATTAGTATTTCATCCCAAAATCACACCAGGATTTCCAACACACTCAACTTCCCAGCAGAAGCCATTAGGGAAAGTAACCTGTGATTAATTTCAACAATATGTCAATCTGTGGCAAAAGAAAGTGAGCCCCCAAACCCAAGAAGCTTATATGTTATGAATGAGTATGTGTGTAAAACCTGCTGAGACAGATGATTTAAAAGAACTGACACGTAGGTGTGCCAGTCAACTAGGAATTGCCATGTAGGAGGTCTTTCTGAGAGCTTTTCATAAATGTTATTGTAATACTGTTGTGCTGCCTTGGGGCTTGGAAAAAGCATAATGTATCTTTGCAGAGTGAAAACAATAAGACAAATGAGCTATAACAGAATAATGAGAAGGAAATCTTTCTCATGTTTGTTTCATAACTCAGAAAGTGTGTGATGGAGTCTTTCTGCAGCAAACTTTAGGTTAGAGGTCCAATATGCAAAACACTAACAAAAGAAAAAAAGTCCTTCTAGAAATTGGGTAAAAAAGCTTTTCTTGCATGCTTAGTGCCACAGGGAGTTCCAGTCTGTATGAGATGCATATAACCATTTTGGTATTTCTGTTCATGAGTAAAATATGTAACTCTGTAATACGAACGTCCAGCAACTCTGAAAATTCAACCATGTGGTAAATGCATTAAAATATAGATGAACTGCTATATTTATATGATGTATCTGCTTTACTAAAATGAACTCAGGAAATCATAACCTGTTTTCCTCGGTTATCAACTTTTTCTTCACAAAATAAAACATTTTCCTTTGCTTCATTCTCATTCTGGTCTCACTTTATGTATATTCTTGTTTTGTAGTAAAACCACTTGATCAGCAAGGCAAAATACAACTAGAGGGAGGGGGATAGGGAAACTTTGATATTTCCTCCTCTCCCTAACAAAAACCATTATAAGAGATAAAGGGAATTGAGGAACTTGTTCAGCTTACTTTTATTAAAGTGTTTGTGTGTCACTATGGTTTAAAAATTCATAAGTAAAAAGAAGAATTCCTAAACCCAAAAATGTTTCAATAATCTGAGCTCTGGATTTCTGAACATGACATCTTTTCTAATATGTAGAAGGTGGCTTTACCCAGTGTGTGTATGTGTTCTGACTGTTACAGCATATTATAGAAGGACTGAAACTAAGCTCAGTCATAGCCTCACATCCTGCTGTCACCAGAATCTTTGTCATCTTGTTTGCTTTGAAAAGCCAATGATACTGGATTTAGCTAAACAGAGACACACCTGAACAAATTTCAGTGTTCTTTCTGTAAGGTGACATTTGTCTTGCAGATCTGAAATGGGATCATTGTTCTGTCTTGACTGAGAATAGAAGCATCCTCTCAGGGAACACGTTGAACTTGCTCATCACTTGCATTTGCTGCTTTGGTAGAGTTCCAAGACTATTAATAATTGTATATGTTCTCTAGTTTGATCATGACTGAATACCAGTCATTTCAATACCTATTACTTTGAGGTAGCATATAGATTACTTTTTGTAAGTAAGTACTTTTTAGGCAGCTTGATTCATCAGTATGTCTTTATATTTCTTGAGAACTTCTGTTTTCTTTGGAAAGTTTGTCTTTCTCAATATATTTGACCTTGAACTTTTCTGATCTTCCTTCCAGATGGAATTGTAGTTTCAATCTGATCAGCTGGACTGAAGCAAATGGCTGTGTGTTTGCAGTTTGAGACAGTAGGGTAGATAAGCTACGTTTACATATTTTTGACTTAATGCCTTAGAAAAATAAAACATTTCTGTTAAGGTTACTATCCATAACATTACACATCATATTCTAGGATCCTTAGCAGCCTCCCAAGTTGTATCTAATCTCAGATATTAGCAAAAAATGAAATCAGTGCTCCTGCTTGTCCATTCAGTTAAGCAAGAAAAAAATACATCCAGTGATGTGATTGATGCTTCATATTTTGTAGTCTGACATATAAACTTTCATTTCTATACTTATGAACAATTACTGACTTATGTATACACAGTGCTATTTTTACTAGATTGCAAAATCCATAGCAATAAGAATATTTAGCTCTTGATTATTTTAACTGCAACTTTTTGCTAACACTTGGCTACCAAGTCCATTATTATTAACTGCATTATATAATGATGTGTTTGACAAATGTTGATAGACAGATTTAAAGTCAATATTATAACTTTCAGGATGGGTATACTTCTGACAATGTGCAAGTTATCTTATACAAGTAAATAAATCAAGGAAAATTAATGTCATCACCCACATATCATAGCCATAAAACTAACCTCCTTGTGTTAGAGGAATCTGTTTTATTTAATCTGCAATAATTACATGTATCACTTTCCAGCAGTATTTCAAGAATAATCTCTCATAATTTTTCACAGCCACTGTTACCATTATGTTCTTTTGAATGGCAAGAATTTATCTCAGCCTTCTTTCACTCACTTTGAAGTGTCACAAACATGTTATCCTGCCTACAAACCAGCCAGTTAAATGAAGTGATAGATGACTTCTTCATTTACTGAGATATTTGCAGTTTATTTAAGACACCATCTTGCAGTTCAAGTCCTTGCTTAACAAGGTGATATATACTAATTAGTGCATGCACTAAAATTCTTTGTTTCCTTGTTTTATCTTTACTTTTCTGAGAGCAAGAATTTGGTTGTGGATTTTTTTATGTTGTTTTGTTTGGTTTTTTTTTGTTTTGAGTTTTTTGTTTTGTTTTTGTTTGTTTATTAGAAATGTATCAGCTCTTCCAATTATAATAAGGCCAAGAGGATGTTTTATATCTGTGGATAGTCAAAAATAATTTGTATCTAAAAATATAGTAGAACGTATTCACAAATTTCAGAACACAGTTCTGAGTACAAACAAAAGTAGAAAGTGGCTTTATTTTCAGTGTCAAGCACAAGAAAAAAATGAAGATATCCTAGAATTTCTAACAGGCTGTGGTAACTAATACAGGATTCTTGGAAATATCTTCAAGGAAATTATGTTACATCTTATTGGGACATACAGAGGAATTTTATCTACTTGTTTTGGAATTATTTTCCTTCTCAGTGTTTAGCCGTGTTTTAAGTGCTTCAGATCACTACAAGACCATAAACATTTATTCTGTCCTTCAGTTGGTGATTATTAATTTGATGAGAATAAACTGTGACTATAGAATGCAACACACACAACATTCAACAAACTGAAACATATACCTCATGCAATGATCTGATTTAGGCCTTTGGGAGACAGTCAAGAAAAAGACAGGAAGAATAAAAGCCACTTCTGAACTTGTTGATACTGTAAAACTGATTTTAGTTTTTGGTTATGTAACTCCGTATAAAAGAGAAAGGACCACTTAAAACCTAAATGGTCCTTTTCGAAGCCCTTTTTTCTGCAAGGTTTTCATCAAACCAGAGCTCCATCAAACCAGAGACAGAGGGAATGATAGCCTATTTTAGCTGTAGAGACACAGAGAGGCTGTGAGATTCCTGTATAGAGTTAAAAAGATTTCACAACCTTTGCAATAGGAGAGAGATCATGAAGAGAAAAAGTAAGGGAAGGAGAAACATCTGATCTTTAACAAGGCACCTTGCAAAGGGAGCTTAATTTTCTGAGCTATTTCCCAACTGTGGAAGCTGAAGTTCCATCTATATTGTTAAATAAAAGTCCAGGAATTGATCTTTTGCTGAAAGACTGAGTGCTGCCAGCTGGCTGTGGTCCACAGTGTTTAGGGCTAACCACCTCTGTAAGAAATTTGTCTTGGACAGAGCAAGCTGGAGTATTCCAATAAAAAAGAGCCAGGAAGTTCTGTTAACAATTAGGCAATAAGGATGCTATGGTCCAGTGCTGACCTCAGTCTCTGGCCCTTTTCTAATACAGTACAGAGGCACCCAGAGACATCTTTAGTCTGTGAGCCAGCTGACTTTCCAGATTAAAGAGGGGCATTTTAAGCAAAGATCAATATTGATAGTATGTAACTAGCTATAGTTTAGGAGTCTGTGTCTGAGCTACATTAAGTAGCATAGGAATGAAATTATTTTCACTGTTATAACACAGATAATGTTGAAAACCTTGAGCTGACTTCATGCTTAGGTATATGTTCACCAATTCTTCTGCTGAACGTAATGAGAACATTGAAAAATATTAAGGGCTCTGCTGGATTGGGGCCAAGATTAACATTGGTAGGCAAACTAGGCTATATTTTACATAAGCTTTAAATGAATCGTCATATTCATTCTCTGTAATGTTCAAAATGGACTAGATTAAGAGAAAACCAGGATGATGGATACCCAGATATCAGACCCAGCTAAGTAGGCTACAGGCATTTCACAGTGTACCACAGCAGGAAGGGTAAGTTGAAGTCTGTCAGTTTGCGTAATGCTGAACAAAATCAAAAAGCTGCTCCTAAATGCTTGAAATAATAGGACCATCATGGATCTTAAATCCAGTTTAATCCTCTTCGGCAGCATAATACTTTTCTAAAGCCATATAATCAAAGGCTGGGGAAGAAAATGATCAGGTTTAACATACAGACTAGAATTTGGACCTCTGTCTGAAACCTATGTGTTTCATACATAATTTAGCACATGCATTTTTCTTCTACATATTCTGATATGCAAGAAATTATACTATTTATTTAAGACTTTCCCTTGGTGGTTCAGACATTTTCCTTTCTTCTGTGTTTTTTTTTTATTTGTCCACAAAGTACCTTCTTTCACCAACAATTTCCTCCTGAAGAAACATCTTTAGCAATGTTTCTCTTGAAGGGCTGTGTTTTGTAGTATTAGCTATGTCAAGGTAATTGTAGACATATATTGCAAAGCTAAAACTTTCAAAAGGAGGATTTTATTTCCCAGTCTTGAAAATAATATATTTGGTGATTTTTTATAAAGGGTCACAATTTTTATTATCAATTGCTGGTGACTTGTGATCAATCAGGAATGAGATCACATTGTATTAGGTGCTATAATGGCTTCCCTAACCTTACTGCAGTCCAAATAAATAAGGAAAGAAAGATCAGAAGAACAGAAGCAAAACACACTGAAAGATTAGTATTGTGGCAGACAACACCAACTTGGGGGTATAATTTCAGCAAGTGAAATTGTAAGAAGTGATTAACTAAGTGCTTAAATAAAGTACAAGGAGAACAAGGGTATGCAAATTAATGAAGTGCTAAGGGAAAGAAAGAGGTCAGAAATGGAGTGAAGCCAAACCAAAGGGACACTGAGAAGAGAGATCAGAGGTAACTGGACTGAAGTGCCTCAGTCTAGAGCAGAGCAGTCCCTACCAGATGTACTTACAGCTCTGCTGTAGCCGATTGAGTACTCCTCCTCCTAACTCAAACTGGGAAGGCAATACATCTTCAACTATTCAGCTTTTGTAATCTTGTGTATGTGAAATCTTATTTTCAAATGTCTTTATATTAGAAGGGAAATCATTGAGATCAATACTCCATAATATTAATTAACATTTTTTTTGTTTAGCCATCAGCAGTCCCAGTATTGAAAAACATAGTACTTGCCATTAGTATGTGGACTTGGTTCATTTGCAGAGCTGCAGATTACGGACTTCATATACACATTGACACAGTTCCTGTTGTAGTTTATTTTGCCAGTGATTCATGATAAGTAAGGTCTTTGTAAGGATGAAATGATATGATCAATAATAATTTTTGTACACTTTGTAAGTGAACCATGGATAAGGACAATTTATTATGTATTTTGATTTGATCATAGAGTCTAGAAAGTGGTGGTACTAAATTAAATATAAGAAATGTATAATTTACACTTAAATATTTTTGTGCTTTTAATTATGTCATGCCATAGAAAAATAATAATAAAATCTGCATGAAATAAAGACATAAAATTTATTACTTCACAACAAATTTTCAGTATCTGTCTTTCTTTTAGTGATACTTTTTCAAAGCATGCAAGAATTTGCTTTTGAAAATGGCTCATATTTTACTGAGGAATTTCTGGACTTTTGAAAATGATACTCAGTAAAAAATACTTAGGACTCTAACATACCAATCTATTTCACGACACAATTTCAAAAGAGTTACAAAAATGTACATACCAAATTTCACACATGATCTAAATACTGTCTGTGCAAGCCTATTTTCTAGTGGTAGAGATGTTATGTTTTTGTCTTTATGGAGAGCTGTTCAAATCCTGTTCAGCTTCATTCAGGAGCATTGCTTACAGAGTTTGTGATTCTTGGCAGAATTTTTCTCATGTCTCTCCTCGCACATTAGCCAGATGTAATTCATGTATTGATTGGATGTCTCTGTTAAGTGAATACTTCAAGTTTTATTGTTTACCTTATGTAACATGATGCTCATGGTCCTGTTTTGAATCCAAATTATGTGAATTACTGTCACAAAATAAATGGAAAACTCATCCATCTAATCCACGGTGCCAATTTAAGAAATTATGGCTTTTGTTGGATGAAATTATCCTTACCTGTATGCATAACCTAGTGTGGATTTTGAATCAGAACATGGATCACAAAATCACAGAATAATTTATGTTGGAAGGGGCCTCTGGATGTTATTTAATCCTATTCCCCTCTCAAAGCAGATAAGGTTGATCAGGACTGTGTTAAGTCTTGAGGACCTCCAAGAAGGTAGACCGCAAAGCCTCTCTGAGAAATCTGCACCAATGTTTGACCATTGTTATGGCAAAAAGAAATTTTCCTTTTATATAATAAAAATCTCCCTGGTGCAAGATGTGTCTTTTGCAAAGTCTGTTTCTATCTTGGACATTAAATGTGTTTGGGACTGTTATGTAGTGCTGAGGACAGCTGATGTGAGGCAGACCACATTCATAATGTTGACCTGCAAAAGTGGGAAGCTGCATCCAGATTTTCTTTTTTAATGGCTCCTAGCCCACATCAACTCTTGTCTAGTCCTAGAAATGGTTGGGAACAAAATACAAAGGCCAAAAATGTACAAAGGACATACCAGGGGTTCTACTTGTTTAACAGTACAGATCAAGTTCCAGTGCTTGGAACTAGCACTGCTTAATTTAAGTAGCAGTTCCCTAGATACATTTAATTTAATTATATAAACATGACCTATAATTCTATAAGAAATAGGAGACTGTAGTGTGTCACTGTTATGATTTGTCCCATCTACTGATGGATGTATTTGTTTTCTCCTACGGTAGCACAGATATAGATATCGGCTTTCCTCAGAGTGAAAGGACAGACTTCTAGTGGTATATTCAGATATTCAGATAATCTTAGTTTCTAGGAGTATGTGAAACATAGCTAGAACAAGGGAACACAATGTTGCTGCTTGTCCTTATCTTCATTTGCCTTGTCACGTCATTAGAACCATTAGGTAAAACATATTATAGTTTCTCTGACTTGGAGACTGCGTCTTCACAGAACAAACTCAAGATCTCTGTGGAGTAAGATCCTGCATTTTAAGCATCTTTGTTTTCTTTCAGGCTTCCTCTTCTCAGCTGCTGCTGACCTGCTCATGTATTTTGATCAGATTTTTTTCAGGTTTCACAGAGACAGATGTTTTTTGCTCAGCTGTTTGTACAGCTTTACCTATATTCTCTGTCAGACACTGTTACCATGTAAATGCATAACGTTTACAAGTTTATCCCCATACAACATTTTCCTCACAACCAGATATGTGCACCAGAAAATAAACCTGGGAGAAAATTCATGGACTGCCTCTCAGCACTCACCAAAATGTTGATTGTAAATGCAGCTCTTTAAGCATTGCCAAGCATTTTTTTTAAAGTTAAAACATACACATGAGCCCTAGAAATTTTTTCTCTGAGTCTACAAGTTGGAGTTCAGCATAGAGACAAAGTGATTGTCATAAGTAGTTTAATACTTATGTTTTAATATGAACAACCGTGCTTTGGTAATGTTGCTTTCCATTTGATGAAATGTAAAATCAGACTATCTTTGAGCGTAGGTGCTCCAAAATACTCTGCTGTTGCACACAATCATAATGCATGCTATTCAGGATCTATTTCACATATTTTTATTTAGCTCAAGTTCATGCAGAATTTGTAACATCATGAATCTGGAAAGGCACCCAAACTCCCAAACTATTCAGAAATACTCCAAGTTTAAACTATCTCTAGTTATTAGTTATTACTAGAAACAGATTTCTTTTTTTTTTTCAGCAGAGCATATATTATGAAAATAATCTTGATATTAATATGTTTCTTAAGTTCATTTGGCATTTTCAAGTTTTTAAACTTCTCAAAACCTTAATATGTGCCTTTTCCATTTTCATAACAAACTTGTATTTGCTATAGTGGTTCAAAGAGCTGTAAGCAATATAAATACTGCAGCAGGGAAGTTAATTTTTTACTTTCTATAAAGTATAATACATATAACACAGCTAAACCTAATGTAATGAAGAAATTACCAGCTAGGTTCTGTAGTCTATCCTATGCAAGAAGTAATATTCAAATATTAAATTGTCTCTTCAAAATTTAAAATCTGTATATCAGTGGATCATTCCAAAGAGTAGAGGTCACAGACTGTTTATTTTAGCTTTTCCATATAATTACATTCAGTTTCATGTTCCAGTTCCATGCCATGTATATGTGTTCTAGATCTAGACCTGATCCAGAGCCTATATTAAAGGAACTTATACAAAAGCAGGAACTTATATAAAAGGAAGATTTAAGTAGCTGACTTTACCTAATTTATTTTTCCTATTACTACCTTATTTAATGCAATTAACTCTATGTGCATGTGTATGTCCTTCTTTCTGTGTGACTTCGTTATCCATAACACTGTTTTAATTTCTATATATATTGTTCTGTATATTAGCTATGCATCTCACCAAGTAAAACTCTGTACTGTTTGAACATCCAGCAAACTTTCTCTAGATCTAGCTGTTGCAGAGTCTCTCTATTGCCTCTCTGCCTTACAATCAGCCTCTCAAATGCTTTCAAGTCTCAGGGCTCAGACACTCGGAGCGTGTCTAAACCCTTGAAACTTAATGACCATTTTGTTAAAATGAATTTATTTCTTCCAGCATGATGGAATGTGTTTTAATTTTTTAACTGATGCATTAATACTAACAGTTGCTGTGATATGTTCAGTGAGTATGCTTAGAATGTTAGTTCCTCTTCTAGAGTATTCTGTCTTTTCTGAAGTCTGGCAAATATAATTTAATGTGCCAATCGGTAATAGCTTTAGCCAATAATGAACTTTATACCTGTATATGTTGTCTGTACATAATACACAGGTAGATAAAACAACATCTACATATAGAAATATAACTCCTAATTTACACTCTTTGAAGTGTTTGGTAAGGTTTTGGGTTTTAACATACACAAGACATATGACTAAAAGCAGTTCTTCATCCATGTTCTATTCCTTAACATTCTTTGTGCTACACGTGTGCCCATTTGACCTGCAGGTTTTATTTTCTTAAAAGCACCTTTGATCCTCACCTGTTTAGCTTTCTCAAATGGAATTCCAAGCAGTCGGTCAACAAGAATCCTGGAACAAAAAATCCTTCCACCAGTATATGTGTGTATGTGTGTGTGTGTGCGCGCGCGCTTGTGAGAGAAAGTGTATATATCAGGGGAGTTAGATATAGGAACTTAAAAATTTCACCATATGGTCAATTATATCCCTAATCTGTGTTTCAAGATTTAAAAGACTTCAGTCATGTGTAAATCTCTGAGACTGCATCATTACTGATGCAATACTGTGTCATATACAGGTGGATACTAAGGAATAATCCCACAACATAAGGATATTGCAGATAAAACTGTACTGAAATAGATGTGGTAGAAAAATACATGAAAGAGTTATTATGCTTTTTTAGGCATTGTATTTTGGGTTTACTATGGTTAAAAGATTACTTTGAACACCTGTCTTCTTCTCTGTCCAACATGCTGTTTTAGTCATTGTGTCAAGAACATTAATTTGATCCTTAAATTTATTTCCAAAGCGCTGAGCTGTGGGAAACTTTGAAAAACTTGGTCAGATGCTTAAAATTTTGTCACAGACTCAGATCACTAATAGGAGGATTAAAGTAAGAGGTAGGTAGTAAACTTTTACTATAAGTATTATAATTTCTAGCATACAGCCTGAAATTCCATTACTAGTTGCTGCGTAACCTTGTTTTTTTAGGTTTCACCTAAAAAAATTGTAAATTGTTCAATCACATCTCACGGCACCCAACAGAGGGAATCTGTGCCTACGTGAGTATGTTCATGGAATCACAGAATGTTAGTGGTTGGAAGGGACCTCGAAAGATCACATAGTCCAACCCCTCTGCAAGAGTGGGATCACCTAGAGTAGATCACACAGGAACGCGTCGAGGTGGGTTTTGAATGTTTCCAGAGAAGGAGACTCCACAATCTCTCTGAGCAGCCTAAGTCAGTGCTCTGTCACCCTCAGAATGAAGAAGATTTTCCTTATGTTCAGATGGAACCTCCTATGCTCCAGCTTGCTCCCATTGCCCCTTGTCCTATCACTGGACATCACTGAGAAGAGCCTGGCTCCGTGTTCCTGAAACTTGCCCTTTACATACTATAAACATTAATGATATAATAGTATTATGTTAATACTGTTGTTACCAATGAGCCATGATCAATTTCACATGTGTTCATCTCTCTGACCCAATGAAAATTTAAATTTTTCCCTCAGATTTGAACACTTCAACATGAATAGTTTGGTGAGCCCATCTATTTCAGATCCCTTCATACTGGTTTTCTTAGTTACCAGTTATTCCTAAAGCTACTCGGTAATAAGACAGCTGTACTTCTTATGTGTATACTATATATGCAATTGTGGTATAAGGAAATTCACAGTGAATGTCTTTATAATCATGCTGCCCATATGTATTTTTATTTATAATTATATATATTTCTTTCTACAATTTGTGAAAAAGGACTAACAGGAGGACATTGATCAGGACTGTATATTGCAGCCAGAGATACATTATTGTGAAACCAGAGTTCTAGAGAAGAGTGAAAACTAAAAGCATCGTCGTTTCTATCAACACTTTCTCGTAAATATTTTAGCTTCTCTCTGCTCAGCACTGTTACTGTGGATCCTCTTTCTCTCTATCTCTCTGCATACACTGAAGAAAAACTTTTGTTACCTAATTTAGACCTTCAGTTTTAATTTTTGTGTGTCCTCTCACACCTACCTCCCATCAGCAAAGTTAATTTCCTTTCATCAGGTTACTTTTGATTTATACTGGAAGAAACAGAAGAAGACGGAAGTTTCTTAAATCCACTCTTCTGTCTGCAGAATCAGTTTACATTAAATGAGAGATGAGGAAAACAAATATCTCATTTATTACGTGATGTATCGAGTAAATTCTTGTTTGCATATTGTGAACCATATTAACTCCTGTCTCATATTGATTTGGATAATTCAATTTGAAACATACATTTGTGTACATTATAATGGAAAAGTAGACAAATGGTTCTTTTCCCCTAGGATGTAAGTTCTGTAAACCGGGATGAAGAGGAATATGAATATTAACCTAGGCTTTGCACTAGGACTGTGTGGAAGGCTTCAAGGAAGAGCTAGGTCTGTCTGGGCAAAGGAAGGAAATAGATGCAGACCTGAAGTCAGAAAGGACAGAAGATGTGGAAGATGAAGGTGGTTTCTTGCTGCTGTTATATATACTGGTGTGCTGGGGAAAAGAAAAATAAAAGACATCTATGTAACTTGTTTAGACCTTTTATTGCTCTACAAAGATATGTTGGGTAATAGCTGTGCCCATTGTTGTTTTAGAAGAGGTTCAGTTTTGAACAGTCAGGTCAGTTTCTCCTAGATCTGTAATAATCCATATTCTGAGTCCTCTCAAAACTTTTGGAGTATGTGTACAACCAAGGTTAGAATATATGTATGTGTTTCATGATGGTGATGAATGACTGATTGTGAAAAATTGTCAGTATTAAGTAGAGACAAATAGGATTCATATATGCTTCTACTTAACATAATACATGGTTAATTTGTAGTCCTGCTAGAAAGGAAATGAATACCCAAAACGAGAAAGAACAATGTGGATTTTGAGGGAATTAATGATTTTTTAAATTAGCTTATTGTTTCTTAAATATAATGTGATATCTATTTCATAAACATTAAGATAAAGTCTAAAATAATGAGTAATATGAAGACTCCTATTATCTTTGAATATGCTTATATCTGTATTTAAGCTAACTACGTTTCTTATGTTGCAGGCTGGGCATCATCACATGGACACCCACTTGAAGTGTATTTTTTTCTCTCTACTGAAACACAGAATTGCAGATAGGATTATGTATCTTCATTCTCTCTCCCTTGGTCTATTACAAATCCATATTAGCATAATTTTATTTATAATTTTTTCTGCTTTCATTGCGACTCTAGCACATGCTTTTTCATTATGTTTAGCTTATACTTAATGGTAAACTTTCTCTTTCACTTCTTTATATTATTATTCTGGTGAGAAAAAACATTATCAGTTCTGCAAATTGCATGTTTTTATTCCAATAGAAATCTTTAAACAGGTTTTGTTGGTTTTTTTTCTGCAGTTTATAATTTCATGGAATACGTGATTTTCAATTTATGTCCATGAATATAGAAAGCAACACTGAAAACCAGTTTGTTAGGTAAAGACTCAAATGTTTCTGGTTGTACTGACTGCAAAACAATAAAAAAAATCCCTCCTTTATTTTATTACTAAATGAAATAAAAGCAAGAACAAAGACATTGAGATTTAATTGCTTGTGTTAAAGAGATAGACTAGAATGCTTTAAAATTCATGAAGTATGGTAAATTTTTTTGCATATTAATTCAATTTGTCAGAGCACATCAGGGCTGGTGAGGGCTCCCTGTGGTGCTCAGGAAAGGACCTGGCAGCCAGAGCCTATTCCACCCTCAGCCAGGGCCACGGCAGCCAGTGGGGAGGCCAGGGCAGCCCTGGTACCAGGCATATGGCACCTTTCTGGGGACAGGGGATGTGGGCCTGTGCTGTGGGCCTGGTTGAGTGGGGCCCATGGCCAGGCAGAGCAGGGCTGTGGGAAGCTGGGGGGAAGCTGACTTCTCTAGGGGCTGACATGGGGTCCTGGGCTCTGAGTGGGGTGGAGGAGTCCCAGGATTCCGACATGGGGTTCTGGGCAGGTTCTGACTCTGGGCAGGGTCAGCAGAGTTCTGGGTGCTGGACAGTCAGTGCTTCTGGTGCCTTGGAATCCCGGTCAAATGCATGGCTTCACATGTTAAGAAATAGTCTTAAATACAAGTAATTTTGAAACAATTTTTTAATCATAACTTTAATTATTTATATCATTGTATTCACCTCAAGTCTTGCTCTGGTCATATTGGTTCAGATGAATTTGCAGTAATATGGTATTTTTAGAAAAGATCTGGAATATTCCACAGTTGTAACATTTTGCTGCTTTTTATCTGAAGCTTGACTTCCATTTCACCTAAATCAGCCAATGAAAAAATCAGTGATTAGGTCAGTAGGAATAGGATTTTATTAATAATTAGAGCAAGTATGGACATATCTTTGACTGTATGAATGTACATGAAGTTAAATTTAATGTATCTGTTGTAAAATGAGAATGACGTTTTTCTCTGCATTACTGATTTTGAAGCAGAATCCTATCTGAGATGCTGTTCAGTCAGCATTATTTGCAGCTCTGGAAACAGAAAAATACAGGCAAGTCTAGACATGGCCTTTTTTCTGCTTTTAGTTTTTTCATATCCCATAACAGAAAAACATCAATTTTTGTGGTTACATTAAAACATACAGAGTTGGCACATTCATCAAAGCTTTTAACCAAGAATCGTCTTTGACAGATTATACTAAGGAAATATTTGACTTGAGAACTGAGTCTTGAACTGAGAGAACAGTTATAAATTAAATAAGCTGTAGACTTGTAGTCAGAGAGTGAATGTGAGGCCACTTTGATAGAGTCAGAGATCCATGAAGAGCTCTGTATAATGCTTTGCAGGACCTCAGAAACCAGATGTCTCCATGTTCCTGTGAGGATGAGCAATCTCTCTGCTCAAACAGCACATCAGAATGGTAGGTGGGATAAATGGATCTTGTAAAATGATAAGAAGTTGGAGGGACAGCATTTAATGGCAGGGCTACAGAAGATGTGCCAATTACAAATTTTAAAGCAGAATGAATATTTTTTTCCCTCTTTATTTTGCCTTTCAATGTATAATGCTAAGAATCCGACTATCTGCTGTGCATATGGGGGATTGAAATCAAAGCCATCAGTTCTATTTTAAAAGGATTAATAAGTACCTAGGAAAAACTAATAGTCTCAGGCTTTTAGAATATTAATGTTGGAAGGCTTAATTTGAAGATTTGTCTTTGTCTGTATCATGATGCACCTGACATGCAAGTCACATCATATTTATCTGTAGCTATCATTTCTAGAGAATTAAAGTCCAGTAATTCTAGCATTTACACATTAATTACTGGACTTCTATTTAGTTTATAATATCTTTTGTACTAGTTTCCCTGTGAATACTTGCAGGAAAAAAAGCTAGAAAGACGTTTAGTATTTATAAAGGTTGATATACTGAACCACTAAAGAATATTGATTAACAATCATTCCTGTAACTGTATTAGATCCTGGCCCTTTCTTTAAAAGCAAGCTAACAAATCAGCCTAAATAATTCCTTTTCTGCTATAGTGCACTGTAATTTTAATGTTCTTAAACTCTCAATTTCTTACACATAGAATTTTTTGCATTTAAAAACATCATATTTTAAGGATATATAATATAACTACATATCTAATCTATCTAATTCTCTCTTTATAAAGACATATAGCTCTTTAAAGACACATATGTTAATGATTGAACAATTGGCCTAACAGGGTATATTTTGAACTCCTTAGAAGATCAGAATGCAGAATCCAGGCAAGTGAAAATAGAAAGTGAAGATAGATTTGTTGTCTTCCTTCTATTTGCTTGTAACAAATAAATTTTACAAGATTGTCATGTAGCTGCTCAAAACCTTTTTAGAAGTAGTGGGTCATACTAAGAAAAAAAAGAATGTACAAAGGCATAAGAGCTACATGTATCACAGTAGGTTTCATCTGACCAGGTGAAAGTGTAGTTTACCTCTACATTTGAGCTTATTGTTTATAATCTCTCCACAGTCAGTAAAGAGGAGTAAAGAGGTATATTTAGACACACACAAGCCTATGGGGCCAGATGGGATCCAACCAAGGGTACTGAGTGAGCTGGTAAAATGGCTCACCAAGCCATTTATCATTTATCAGCAATCCTGGCTGACAGGGGAGGTCCCAGTTGACTGGAAGTTAGCACAGATGACACTCACCTACAAGAAGGGCAGGAAGAAGGATACAGGAAACTACAGTCCTCTCAGTCTTACAAAATTTTAATTTCTAGAACTCATTCCACTTGAGCCTTTCAGAGAACACCACAAGCTTTGGGCAAGATCCAAGGAAGAACCCTAGATGTTTGAACAGAAAATATCTAAGAATTACACACTTGGTCCTAGCAAAGTGACTCAAGGAACAGCAAATCACCACAGCTAAAGAAGAGAGTATTCAGTTCTCAGATAGGTAGCATCTGAAAAGCCACATCATGAGCAGGGAGCCATTACTGTTGATAGGGAACATTAAACCTAAACGTGTATTTGCTGTTCTGGCCACCTTTGAGGCATTAGAAGAAAGAAAAGATCTGTAAAGAGCAAATAAACACAAACCCAACTCTTTCACTTTCATGATTAGACACTGGTTAAACAAGAAAACTTGTGTTTTCAGTTCTCTGTTGCCAAGTTTGGCTTTGTTTATATTTTGTGACTGGAATTAAAAAGTGGAAAAATCTGTGTGAGTTTAGGACAGAGTCCTACCAACTGCCTTGTCACTGCCAACCATGCTCTTCCAGCCCTGTTGGCCCTGTGTTCTTGGCAGATGGTTTACCAGGTCGACATCTGTCTCCTTTCAGATATTTTGTATGCAGGTAGTTAAAGCATTCTCCTGGGGAATGACCCATGTGTATTTCAAGAATCTTAGACTGGTTGCACTCCAGGATCTAGATGTGCTTTCTCCTGAACACTTTTCTGCCCCCCAACACAATTTTCTGTATTCTCA
>NW_010186511.1:0-8960 GCF_000695765.1 Mesitornis unicolor | reverse complement strand
TATAAGCAGGAATGCAGAAATGTTTTACGGTGTTTCTTTCTGAAATAAAAATAATCTAAGTGACCTGGTTTACATTGTAGCCTCATAAGCAATTCTATTGAGGATGATGGATAAAGCATTAACATAAGAATGAGCACTAAGATAGGGAAGAGGGAATGGACTTCTTTAGCCAATTAGTCCAGAAGAGAGAATATGTTGTGTAACCGCACCCATTGTTACAGCAAATGAAGATTTACAAAGCCAAAGATTTGAAATATTTGGCTAGTAATTGAATTGATTAGCTGTCTAAAATAATCAGCTGTTGATAGCTAGGGAAGGATTATTTTACAAGAAGTATAGTGCCTAGAATATTAGAATTCCCTACCAGATGTATTTTTGACGCTATGGGATCTATTTTGACTGGACTAACACATTGTTTATGGTCAATCAAATTAAGACAACATGTAAATAGGAAATATCTTGTGGAGTTTGATTACCTATTTCAACTTTATAATAATGGCTATTAGTGGAACTGTATTTGTGTATTTATTACTTTACAATACAAAGCTCTAAAACAGGAGTAGACCATGCAAACTCCTTGAAGGGAGTGATTTATGCAGTATGCTTAATCTTGTAAAAATTTATAAAATATCCACATGTTAGCTCTATAAATTTGTTCATGATAGATTGGATCTTTTAGCCATGAGTATAGGTTAAAACACACATCAACAATTTCCAGCAGAAACAATGAACAATTTTCAACAGAGACAGAAATAATACTTTGTAATAATTATTACTCCTCCCCTGGGTAGCTAAAACATTTGTAATGGAGAAATTGAAGTGAATTCAAGATGGCTGATGCTAGTGAAGATACAACACTTGATGTAGTCACAGTGCTATTAATACAATTATTTCAACAGAGTTCTTACAAATAATGTAGAGAAAACACACACACATGCACATAGACTCTTATACACACATGACTATATTCATGTTGCTAGTCACAGAAAACGGAAAAAAGAGTTATGGATACCATGGAAATAAATTCACTCTGACTGTTTTCACTAATGTTGACAAGCATTGTCATACATAATCATATGATAAGAGCTACATAGAACTAAGGAAAAAAAACAGACTACTCTTTAAAAGGTGATTGCAAAAAAGCAGCAAACTCCAGGGATTCACTGAACCTCAGAAAATCCCATTTTAGAAAATTTTTCAGAAGATCAGAGAATTCTCCAAACAACTTAACAACTTGCACAACAAATACAAAGTTGTAAACATGCCAGGACCCCACTGAGCTTTACATGTAGAGTGTTGCTACATAGAATTGTGGAATCACAGAATGGTTTAGATTGGAAGGGACATTAAAGATCATCCAATCCAACCCCCCTGTCATGGGCAGGGACACCTCCCACTAGACCAGGTTGCCCAAAGCCCTGTCCGACCTGGCTTTGAACACCTCCAGGGAGGTGGCATCCACAACTTCCCTGGGCAACCTGTTCATGTAGATACACCTTTTCAAAGTGGCCTGTATATTGAGTTTGATAAGTCGTCCTGTGTGCTTTACCTCCATGAACTTAATTTTCTTCTGTGAGCATTTCTATTAAAGTTTAAAACTACTGATTTTGAGGAAAAAATACATTGCTGATTAGGCTGGTAAACAGAGCCGTAAAACATTCCTTCTTTAATGCAGTAGTTTACATATATGCTTTGCCTACACATAAACGGCAGTCCTGGGATTTAATCTGCTGCCTCCTGTGTCCCTGTTGCTGGTGCACTGAGGGAGAAATATTCTTAAATTTATTCCAAATTCACATCTGTTTCTCCAGTTGGATAGACTTTTGAGATTCAAATGTGATGGTGCAGCTGTTGCCCTTTTGCACATGTTGTCTCCTCCTTTGAGGACCAAGAATTAATTTTTTCCTTTTACAGAATGAAGATACAAATACTTTTCTTCAGTGGCTAGTTTACATTAGGCTCTTTAGCACACTGCGCTCGATGGAAAGGCAATTCGCAGAACACTTTTCCATCCCTGTGCAAAGTTCAGTCACCGCTCCCTAGCTTAACTTCCAAAGAGGGAAGGCACCACAGAAGTTTAATGCCACAACCATAGGTTCCTATAATTACGGGGTAGGCCAGGTGCATTGGAGGGTGAAAGAGCAAAAAATAGATTACATAGTTACCTGCACATAGAAAACTGTGTATTTATGATGTAAATCTAAGGTTCATTTTGCAGACCATACTGTGTTGAAATACTGCAGAAAAATGTGTTTATAGATGCCATTTTTTGTGTCAAGCCCTCTTGTATATGTGCCTGATCCTTTAGCTTTCTTCTCTTTCAAATATGTGGTGACTTGTGTGCATGTGGGAGACTTAGAAAGGCAGTTTTTAGAGTGAGTCACTGGAAAACTGAAAACATGAGGGAAAGTTAATTACAGTAATTCCTTCATTGAAATGTTTTAAAGCAACAAAATAATATAAATGACGATTTCACCTTCCTTCAACTTATTGATAATACACAGTAATACTTTCCTATGAAAATTCATTCTAACAGTGCAGTTTGTGAGTGAAAGATTTTACTGTCCTTAATACTGTTTTATAACATTCCTTTGTGCTTTAGTGTGTATGCCAGGACATTGTTGGAATTAGAAATGGATGATTTCAGCACCCTGAGAGAACTAATGAAGATTAGTATAAGTAGTTCCACGAGGCATGAGAAATAGTGAGATTTTGGAAAGAAGGCAACAGATCAAGGTTAAATTTTGCCTCCACAAAAGAATGAGGAGCGTAGTCAGATTATTTAGTAAGGGATCTAGAAACCTCTTTGAGGGAAAAAAAAAAAAAGCTTCATTACATTCCTGTGATTTGTTCTAGTCCTGCTGACACAGGCTATTAAAAACCTTGTTTATGTTTTAGAGACTTTTTTAAAGAGCACTTTGGGGCTTTATAGTGTTTGTAGAATGTTCTTTATAGTTAAAATTACATGCTGAGATGGCAGGCTGCTGAGCTAATATATTGTTACACTGATTAAATTGATTAAAAGCTTCATTTTTGACAGGCAAATTGTGGAGGCTGAGATCTCTTTATTGCACATTTCAGTAATTCAGTTCATGTCTTGTCCTATCTAATAATCACTTCTCTGCCTCCCTGTTTAGGAATCATCTCAGCAGCAGGTACATTTTCAAATAGCATATTAGCTTCAGATCTGAATTACATGAGTCACAGTGCACTGGCATTACAAAAGCCTTATTCAAGGTAATGGCTTTTTCACTGAAACTCTTGAAATATATTCCTTTTTTTCTGTCTTGCTATACTGTGAACAAAGAAAGGGACTCTTGATCTTTAGATTAGAAAATAAGAGATTGCTCTTACTATAGTAGTGGATTGACAGGGGAGGTTATGCTGCAGAAGCATTTTATGTCCTACCCAGAACAACATATGCTTACTTACAAATGTGTGACAGAGCAAAGAATAAAACTTTACAAGAAATCAGTGAAAATGTAATAGGAAGCTAGAGGATTCAGTAACTTAGATCAGCTGCAGAAAAGATATTTTGCAATAAATGGGGATAATAATGTAGGTAATTTTTTAAATGAGGAAATAGAAATTGCTTTAAATAAATGTAGATACCTACAGACAAATCTGTAGGCTTCTGCTGGCTGTGCAAAGTACAAGGTGTTCACAGCTTGCCAACAGGAGAGACTGAAGGCAATCCAGAAATGTGAGTTGGCTACACAGATATGGGCAGTCAGTGCCAGCCACAAACTGCTCTTCTGCACTGTACATTCCCAATTTGATACAGGCATTAAAGCATTTTTTGGGGGAAAAGCAGACTTGTTTACCAAAAGTTCAGTGTCCAGCCCAGTGACTCTATTAACTGAAGAATATACTACTTTCCTACCATACAGCATAAAAAGTAAGATGAAGAGTGTCTACCTGGTTCAAACTAAAGCTCCATTAGCTCAGTACCCTGACCTGCTAATTCTGCTCAGTGAACCACACAACACAGCTTCTGGCTATCAGAAGTTTAAAAACTTCTGGAATGGTGATGGTGTTCTGCCCTCTCTATTTGGATGCCACTGATGAAGATTATATTTGGATTTCACTTTTTGAAACTATTTGAAATATAGGCCATGTAGTATCCTGTGATAGTTAATTCAGTTACTGAATTATGTTCCATTTTAAACCTGTTGTTTCACTGGAAGACCCATTTTTGTTTTATTGTGAGGAATGATAATAATTTCACTGACTACTTTCTTCCTTCTATCCATTATATCAGAGAGCTCTCGGTGTTTGCATGGCTTATGCTGGTAAAACGCCCCAGCCACAGCACTGTTTCCAAAACTGCTCTAACAACACTGGCAGCTGACAGAATGCAGGTGTAAAGACAATTTAAATGTTGGCATCTTTCCCTCTGCAAACAGGAATCTAAAAGTGTAAAGGAAAAATAATTAACTCGGGATTGGCTTGGAAAGAGGTACGGTAAGTGTCAAGGCCTTATGGAACTCTCAGCCACATGAAAATTTGGGAGGTTGTATCTCCCAGAAGCTAGAAGTTAATATATTTTGATCTTAGCATCTATAAATGCCTAAGTAAAGCAGGATAGAGAGGTGTAGTATCTGACTGTACTTGGGAGGACCTGCTTTGAAGCACAGGTCACTGGGATCTGATGTGCTTACCTAACATTAGCAGAATAGGCAATGTCCACAGAACATCAGGGAAGGAACTACAAAGTATTGCAGTTGCAATATTGCAAAGTAGTTTTTTTTCTTTTAATGAGCAATGAATATTACAAATACCTGTAACTTTAAGATGGGAATCACATGTCATAAATGTGCATTAGATGCGATATGCAGGTCATAAAGGGTATCACAAGGAAAACAATCAGTTTAGATTTCATACAGGGCAGAAAGGGGGACATGTAGAGATCATGGTCATCCTAGAAGCATTTTGACTAGGATCAACAATATATTACCAATCCCCAGATATGTAGCATCTGAAATCAGTCCTACACAGTGCTGGGAATTACTTAAAGGAAGTTACACTATTTTTCAACCCCATGCCTAATATGTTTGTGTGTGTGAAAAAACACATCAGATATTTTTGATTCCTTCTGCAAAAGACAGTCTCCACTATTCACAAATTTTGAACTCCTTAAATCAGGTCAGCTGTTGATTCCCAACATTGAGTTACACACCTTTCTTTCCTGTAGCCCTATGAAAGAACATGCTTCATATGCTGTAGAGCAAATAAGGGGTTATTTTGAAATTACACAATCTTTCAGCAGTTCAAGGAGATAATTTGACTTCCTATATAGGCCTTGTCAGCAGCTAGGAAAACCCTTACAACGTTTATCTATAGTTAGAAATACAGCAGCATATGTCCCTAAGAGGAAAACACAAAGTACAAAGAAAATATATGTCCAATAAGGCTAATTCTTCCTTCATTAGCCACTATAAAAGACTAAACATTGGAGCTTTTTAATTTAAAGAGGTAAAGATTTAACTTATTACTGCATAATTACTGTATCCTCCCATACATTGGGGATTTGTAATCCCTATTGACTCTCCAACCTTCCCCTCTCATAATCCACAGAATTTCTTCACCAAAGGTCTCCTTGTCAATAAGGCATGGAGTTTTAGCCAATCTCTTAATATCTTCATTTTGTGCTCTTGCACATCTGTAAAAATACATTTATTATTTCAATAAGGAGACCCAAAGGAGAGCCAGGGTAACCTTTAAGCAATAATTATTAGAAACTCTGTTTTTCTGTAGCCATTTAACCCTTCTTTGCCTTTTTTATTATCACCTGTGAGTCTAATTTAAAATGGCAAAGTTTACAGAAGATACAGGCACTGAAGAACTGGGGCCAGGAGGTTTGCTGTTCTGTTCCTCACCAGAAGTTTGGTACAGCAGTCAATTTTAAGAAGAGCGGAGGCTCATATTCAAGTGTAAAAATATTCCAGATTATAGTTTTTTTTCAGTTTATCTCAACTTAATTTTTATAAAATCAAAAATCTTTGTTTTGCATATTCAGGCTATGTTCATTTTGATTGCTGTGAGGAATCCTCACAACCTAATTTTAGATGCCTAGCTTTGGCTTTCCCTTGCTTTCCTCTAGATATGGAGATTCAGGGCAGGAACATATTTGGAATAGCCTACCTCTTTTCAGTGTGTATAGATACTGGTAAGATTAACTTTCTGATTTAGATCTATTAATCTGTTTTCTAAAGGTGGGTGATGTAAATATCCCTTTTCACAAAGGACTGGCGTTCTAAACAAATGCAGTTAGTCTGGTACTTGGAGACCTACTGAGGATTTCAGTGGCGTACAGTACTGTGTTTTGGATTTAGGCATAGGATAAGTGTATGTGTGCTTGCTTGACTGCTCCTTGCAGTTGTGCTGATGTACACCTGCAGGTACCCTCTAAAATTTTGAAATCCCGACTCAAATGAAAAGATTTTTGTAATTCCTGTCCACTCATCTCATTCCTTACAGTTTGGGCCCTTGCCATTTTTAACTGATGTTAGCCAATGGGGAAGAAATATTACTTTGTCTCAAGATCTTGATGATTGTTAATATTTACAGAATGATGAATATATTTTAACAAGTGTATATCCAGCTGGCTCTAGATGCCTTGAGAAACAACCACAGATGTGTGGAAAAAGTGAGTTCAAAGACGAAACAGAGCAGTAAATTGTGCATGACATTCTTCTGAAGTGGTCTCGCTTTCTGAGGTCAACCAATTGGAAGCAATTGTTGGGACTGCGTATGACAGACATGGGGAAGGATATGGAAAAATTCAGCTGAAGAAGATAACAGTCTTAGAGTTCTCTGAAGCTGAAGTGACAATAATATTGTCTCAGCAATACTCTAAGATGTCATTATTAATAAGCTAAATGACCTGGACACCTACTAATCAGTTTGAAGTTGCTGGATGAGCTATTGGAGCTATCTTTAAAGAGATGTATTTCTTACATAGAAGGGGCTGACACCCTTGGATCATAAAGCTTGCAAAGATACAAAAAACCATCTGTGTACTAGAATATTTTGGGTCGCTGCTGGGATCCACATACTTTCTTTCTACCTACCCATTTCTCAGCAGAGCTCAAAGGCTTAAGAAAATTGCCATTGCTATATATTCATCAGTATTAAGACAGAGCACTACAGAAAGTTACAAGATTCCATTAAAAGTAGATATAAGAAAGCAATTTTTTATGATGAGAGTTGTGAAACACTGGAACAGATTGCCCAGAGAGGTGGTAGATGCCCTATCTCTGAAAACTTTCAAGGTGAGGTTGAACAGGGCTCTGAGCAACTTGATTGAAGTAATGATTTTCCTTGACATTCCAGGGGCGCTGGACTAGAGGACCTTTAAAGGTCCTTCCCAACACAAACTATTCTATGATTCTACAGTTATTTCCAGTAAGACACTGAATTATGCTAGTTGAATTACTATTAATATTAATGCATACTGTTATTCTTCTTTTCTTTCCAAAAGATGCAGTCAGTTTTCTGATTTTTGGCTAAAGAGTTCTGAAACATGGTAAAAAGCTCAATCCATGTACCACACAGCTACCTCTGAGAGCATTTGATGGATTTTTGGTAGAGGAGAAGCAACCTATATTTAGGGCAGAAGTTCAGCCAAAAGAAGTTCAGCCCTAAAGAAGTTCAGGGCCTGAGGAGGCCCTTAAGTCTTGCATTACTTGTGAATCCCAAGCCACTGAGAAAGAGCTTGAAAAAATGTTTCAGATACAGCGCTGAATAACTAGAAAAATATATGAGATCCTGCTTATGTTCACTAGCACTTTCTCATCTGAAGCTGTGTGGTATGCTCTTGTGGATAAATGGGGATAGGGATTTCCTTGGATTTTGTACAACTGCTTTCAACCTAAAAACCTGGCCAGAATTAAGTGAAGACCTGGAATGAATACTGAGCTACTGAAATGTCTTTTCATACATTTCAACAAAGTTGTCTTTACTCAGTTCTTCACAAGAACAGTATGCATTTATAAAGTACCTGTAAAGTAAATAGCCAATGTTTCTGAACAAACTCTATGAAGAAAATACTTCAAAAATTAAAAAAAAATAAAATAAATTGGAATGTGTTTTCAGATTAATGTAGTCTATCTCAAAGAAATGCTTCAAATATTACCTATATACTCAGTTTATTCCAAGTCTAATAATGAATTTGTCCCATATACTTACTGCAGTCTTAACACTGTCTCTACAAGGACATTGTTTGGTTTTCATTAGCTTAACAAATGATGGGTACAGAGTTGAAAAGGTGGTCATGACACAAAGTAGTGTGGGTGAAGTGTATCCCTGCATGGTTCAGGAACTTCATGACAGTGAATGCAATGGTGACACTTCTGCAGCAAGTCACAATAACTGTCTAAAACATTTTTAAAAGTTTTTCAGAATGCATATGGTCACGGTTTGCACTGATCATCTAGGTAGCAAGAATTAGTATAATGCAGCCGTATGCAGAAGACTGTGAGATGAAAAATAGCATGTAAAGGGAGAAAATAATGACTGAAAATCTAGCTTCACTTTCAAGTAAAGTTAAAAAAAGTTTTACTCTTTTTTCTGTTTATATAGATAACTCTTCACACAAGAGAAGAACAAGTGTTTTCTAGAAAAAGAAATATTTTCTGAGACTAACTTAAGGATAAAATTGATGTATGGTGCTGAACCAAAACTTTCATATTGGGAAGCTATTCTTCAATGACTGAGTACTGCTTACATTTCTCTCAGAACAGTGTTAGAACAAAGTTGGGATTTTTTATGATACAGCTTAAGAATAAGAAGTACTTGATCTCATACATGCCAAAGTTTATAACAGAATGCATAATGAAAACTGTAACAACAAAAATAAAGGAACAGTTAGTGAATGTAAATCTTGTCTAAAACTATCAGGGCAAAGGATACAATACGGGAAGATAAACGCACAGAATCACACAGAATATTAGGAGTAG
>NW_010186510.1:35979-55613 GCF_000695765.1 Mesitornis unicolor | reverse complement strand
AACTTTCCTCTTCCACCTAAGCTTACCCAGTTCCACCTAAGCTTACCCAGTTCCCCTCATATTACCACCTTTAGGTCCTGGGACTTCAGTGCCCAGCCTGGGAGTCAGTGCTTCTGGTGCAGGACATGCTGGTGGACCTGCCTGGGAGAGATGTCTCCTTCTGTAGGACGGGTACCACCTCAAGCCCTGGCTCAGACCAACCCCAGGGCCTTTCTGGGGCTTGGACTGTTAAAAAAACAGATGTGTTAAAATCAGACACACTGTGTGTGACAGGCTTGGCTGGCCTCTGTCATGCAGACCATGTTCCCAGCTGCTGCCTCCGCTGGACTCAGCCAGTGGGACACCACTGGTGAGCAGATCCTGGTGCGAAGGATCACACAAGGGAGTGAGCTGGAGCTCTGCAGCAGCTGGAGGGAGGCCTTGTGCACCAGAGTTTTAACAAATTGAGAAGCTGGTAATGCATGGCAGTTCCCATCAACCTGACCCCACCAAGACCACCAACACCCTCAGTCCACGGACTCTCTGAAGAAGAGTTTTCATTCAAAGCCCTAAATCAACAGTGGTTTCAAACTTTATTGCCCATTTCAAAGAATCTCCACTAAGCTAAGGGGAAGGGGTGTAGAAATTGGTAGGATTTTTGTCCAAACAAGGTCTTCAGAATTGAGGCTCTGTCAATAAGTCCTGCAACGTGCTTGTCTGTGCAGGAAACAGGGAAAAAGTCAGTTTAGGATTCTTATCCATCTGATCTTATCAGGGTGGTAAATCTAGTCTTTGATCTTTTGTCAACAGTGCACAAAGTTGGAGGCAGCTGCCACCACCCTGCTCAGCGATGCAGTCATCAGGGTCTCATAAAACATTTATGAAACCTGTCATAAACTGGTCTGATAAGGAGCAGGACATTGGGTTTCAGGAGTCAGCAGCTTCTCCAGGAAGATCTTCCCTCCATCTCCAAGGTTCCTTTGTTTAAACAGCAAACACAAGCCACCAATTGCGCCCTGCCATAAAAGTTGGGAATTTTCCCCAGCCCTGGTGGCCACTGAGTTTGTGTGGCAGGTACTGGCCTTCACCATTCGCCTCTCCCACTCACCAGTCCTAGGGCAGGAGGGATAAGAGGGGATGAGGAGAGGAACTGACTAAAATTATAACTGAAGGAGGAAAGAGAAAGAAAGTTATCTGTAAATGGATGGCAGGACTGTTTCCACAATAAGGAAGAAATGGAAATTTGAGCTGAAATATCTTTGGTCCTTTTATTCCTGAATTTTGTGAGATTCTTCGGATTTGGTTGCATGTCTGAGCGAGGGTGGGAAATGACGAAACTCACCTTCTGTTCCCACCTTCCCCAGTTACTGCAACTATGAGTTTGGACAAGTCACAGTTCCTGCCTCTTCCTTAGTTTCTTTATAAGGAAATCAATTTGACCTGCCTGGTATGTTCTCTGTGCATGTGTTTTCTTTCCCAATTTTTTGAGCTAGAAGTTAAATAGCTATACCATGCAAGGGACCATGTCAATCACTAATTGGGATATTTCTTGTTCTTTGGAACAATTTTGGCCTGGGAGATGCAGTTGGAAAAGGAAACTGCTGCTAGGATCAAGTGTGTATATGTTGCAGTCTTGTTATTTACATGAAGAATTCAATAATCTTTATATTTCTCAATGCACAGGAAGGGCAATGACAAAATATATCTTATATTTGCAACTCAAAGGCCTCTTTCTTGTTAGTACCAAGATCAAATCCTTCTCTCTTTGGTGCCTTGAGGCCACATTTTTCATGCATATTCCAGCTTTCTTTGGGATCTTTTCTCAGCAAAGACACAAAATAAAACATAAAATATTTCTCAGAACTTGTAGGTACCTTCCAACTGAAAATATTCCATTCTATTCTATTCTATTCTATTCTATTCTATTCTATTCATTATCCTATCTCAGAAACACAAAATATCTGATCCATCATGTCTGACAGGTGTTTCTTTTTATTTGCTTGTGTTTTCTGTAATGATAGATTCACAAAGTTGGGGTGCAGATCACTATTGCTTCTGATATCTGATTTCATAAAGAGGCTTAGTTATTTCTTATAATTTAAATCATGCAGACTACATATTACCATAACAAGATATATTTACAGCTACATATTTATTTTATCGTATAACCTCCATAAGATAAGCAGCTGTGATGTTCTAACTGGTATTATTGTATTATTTACCAGTTTTCTTTAGTTGTTAATTCAGTTTTGTTTCAGGTCATTGAAGTCACTAATAATAATAACAATTGTTCAGTTCTGGCAAGAACTTGGTGTTGGAACAAGAGAGATAGATACAAAGATACATTAATTAGGAATGTGTTATCAGTTGCTTATAGTAATAAAGCACTAATTCAACTCTTAGTATAACCACAAAACAACCGTAATAAATTTCAGATTTGGTAATAAAACACTACTACATACCTTGATTAGGTGATAAAATAGCAGTTACTTTTTAGAAATATATAAAAATACGAAATACTTTTAATCTCAAATATTTTTTGCATGCAATGTCTTGGTTCCAGAGGTACCAGAGAGCTGTCTCTCTTTTCTAACCAGTGAAGGTGACCGACCAAAGTGACGGATAGTGTTGGCCAGCGTGTGCCATGTAGGTGACCCAGTTCTCTTCTTCGCTTCATTGCAGGCAAACTCAGGACAGAAGAATCTCCACTTGCCACAGTCAGATGCAATTAGTCAGTTGATTGATCAACCACTGTCACTTTGTCGCAGGTCTTAATTGTGTGAACCCTGTATCAGGTTAAGTTATTCTACAGAAAAAAAAAAAAAGGTCTTTCAGGTGTTCACACATTATCTAGCACCACTCAGAGGGGTACAAGCAATGCACTTACTCTCTCATGTGGTAGTTTACAGAAAATGTGACAGTCACAGAATCCTGCGTATGCTGGCACAAAGTCAGTGCCCAACATCCTGTGTGGGTGGCCTTCTGGTGAGACTCAGTGCTTTGAAGATGACCACAGGTCATGGGATTGCTGTTCCAGGGCTTCTTTTTGGATTTGAAAGAAGGGTTTGAAAAAACTAAGCTAACAAGAAGGATGTGAACCTCTTGCTCCAAACAGCATCACTCCAACCAGGGACTTCCTCTGGGGACCTGTAGGATGTGGGACCACAACTTGTTAAAATATCTGCACGAAAATTTCTGTGTACTGTAGTGACAAGGCACACACAAAGAGCTGCATGCAGAGCAAGATGGCTGGAAAACTCAATTTAAAGAAGTACAAATTCTAGACCTCAGATGGTTGCAGCATCAGCTTGTGCTGTGACCCAAGGAGAAAGGGTGGTGCTGAAGCTGTGGTGCAGGGCTACAGGGTCTGTGGAGGCGCCCGCTGGCGCTCTGCACCCTGCGCCAGCAACGAGAGGGATCCTACATGAGACTGCGCAGTGATGGCACAAGTGCTCTCTGCACTGTGACTGGGCAGTTTTAGAAAATGAAAGTCCTGTGTGACTAAGCTTTTATATGAGTCCTATAAATCAGACGACCGGAGACTCTGCTATCTGTTCTTCATTTCTCTGTCCTTTTCTACTCTTCTCCTCCCTCCCTGTTCAAAGGAAACTGTGACCAAAGTTAACCCCTATGCTCTCCTCTGTCTCTTTCACTCTCTTCTAGACTTTTCCATTTCTATACTTCTCATTCTCTCTCTTCTGCTTCTCTTTGCAATCCTGCATTATCCTGGCAGGTCTTTGTCTCTGGTATAATTTATACTACTTTCTGCCCTTACATTCTTCACACTCTTACTTGCCTCTCTCCTATCTTTCTACATTATGGGCTGCATTTAGACTGCTTACTCAAAGTGCCTCATTTCAGTGTTGCCATTGACAGAGAAAGGAGGTAATGTCTGGCAGCCCTGGAGAGCAGTCTGGATTGCTCATCGCCTTTTTGGCCTTAGCCACATAGCGGTCACAGTGACTAAGCTGGGTACAGACAGGAGAAATGCAAGTGCATCTCTGCACATTGTGTACTGGGGTATACACCTATGGTGTTCCCTTCTTCCCTTTCTTCATTACATGGCAAGAGGGACTCCGTGCCAAATCCTAGTAACAGCTAAAGGCAACTGGTTAAGGTACCTGGCATCGGCATAGTGTGTTGTCCCACCTGTTAGCTCAGGTGAGTTGGGGTTTATGAATCTTCCAGGACTGGTTAATTCAAAAGCAGAATTTGAAGGCATTTGCAGGGGATGCAAAGTTGTTTGCTTGCACCAGATCGATGAGGACATGATGGCCATTCTGTACTGCTCTTGCACAGGATGAAGATTAGGAGATAAGGTGTTACTGGAAAAAAAAAGCCCTCTCCTCCAGTCAGAACTGGGAAAGTGTCCCCACAGAGATTTTTTTCCACAAAGACTTCACCTCTCTGTCCCCTGGGGGTGAACTGGACATTTCCCCTCTGAAAGCAGAGTTGCTGGCCTTCAGGTAGACCCCCTCAAAAAGCAACCCACATAGGAGTGCATGGCCATTGACTGTCCTTGGTGCACGCTAACACCCTCCCTCCCTTCATCGAGCAGCTACATTTTCAACGTGGCTTCAGTGGGAGAAAGTTTTACACCTTTTGTGTCCCTACAGGACACATGCTGCCTTATTTTTAGGCACCAGAGAAGCCACAATGCAGAGAGATGCTGGAAGTGAGCTTTGTTCTTTCATTCATGAAACAGCTCTTAATTTACCTAAATTGTTCTTTCCTGGGTACACGGTGCCTTCATATCTCATTGACTGCAGTAAAATAAGTCTTTACTGAACATGGGGATTTTATACTCTAAGGATGACTGCCTATGATGTGATTGGTAAAATGGAGCGGAACCACATGTGAATTATGTTCATTATCCCTAATGAGTAAAATTTGCTTACTGCAAACTCCTCAGTAATGCTGAAGAAAATTATGGATAAATGCAAGCAAAGTGATTCAGCCCCCAAAATTTCAAAGGTTTTGGAGTACGCACCCAGACAGCTGGCTGTAACTGATGAAAAGGTTTTTGTCAATAGTGCACAGCTTTCTTTGTACTGATGACAGTACAAAGCTAGTGACAAAAGATTTCATCCTGCACAGAATTGTAATTTCTGCAAAGTGTTGGGATTTGAACTGGTAAGGCAGCAGGGGAGGACCAAAACTGTACTGCTTTTTCACACATGCACACAAAAATCAATAGAGCCCTTTCCTGATCTCATGAAAAGGTCACACCTTTCAAAGAAAGAAGGATTACAGTAGCTAGCATCCTGATTGCAGCACACTTCCTCAAGGACTCAGCTCCCTGGAACCAGACTAACCCCTTGGATCAGCCGTGGCCCCACTGAGGCGGGAACCTCAGCAGCCAGGATTGGGCACTATGCAGCCCCTTGTGCTCTCTGGAAGCTTCCACAGGGGTTTGATTGATTTGAGCAGAAATTGACAGGTCCAGCTGACAGGCCTGGCTGGTGTTGACATTGGGTTTGCTGTCTGTTACTACATGCTCCTGCTTACCCTTAACTCTGTGCCTTATGTAGGCAGCACGTAAGGCAGTGACCCATAAAATCTGGATGTATGGAGATGTGACAAAACCAGCTAAAACTTTACTGGGGTGATGGTGGGAAATAAACAGGCTTTCATTTCATAATGCCTTCTAGACAAACGTGAAAGAATAAATCTCTCAGCCTCAACAGCTTTGTTGCTTGTCAGAGTAGAAAGAAGCGCTCTTCAGAAGGACAGACAGACTCTTGTGATGGAGACAGCTATCTCTTCTCCCTCCTTTTGACCCCATGGAGATGCCTACTATGTAGCATGGCTGATACCCTTTCTTAGAACTGGTACAGATGATTTTCATGAGTTCCCAGTACTAAGAAGAAGAAACCATTTTCTCTAATTATGTCCTCTCAGAAACATGGTCGAAAGAGGAGCTTCCCTGAGTGACTGTGTGGTCACGCACTTCTCATAGACTCACAGACCCATAGAATGGTTTGGGTAGGAAGGGACATTTAAAGATCATCTAGTCACAGGCTCCTTACCCAGCAAGGCTACTGGGTTTGAACTCCTAATTCCACAGATTTTTACTGTCTCGCTCTCATGGGATTTGAAGCAGATGTCTACTATGAAAATCACCAACCAGAAAGGTTATGCAGGAGCCAGCAAGATATTGGCTAATCAAAATGATTGACAAAATGATTCTGATTCATCTTTGTTTGAATTTATTTACAATTTAGGAGAGCAGGAATAGGACAGTACTTAAATTCTAGAAGGAATTAAAGATTGAATGAACTTTTTGCTAAAGTTCAAAGCTTCAACAAATCACCAAAGGCTTCAGGAAAATCGTCTAGAGTCCTGAAAAAACACAGAAAAAAATAAATTCACTTAAACAAAGACCTCTGGGAGAAGTCTTTTCTGTAAGCATGAATCTCGTAAGATTTGAGCCTGAGATTTCATGTGTTCGGAGCAGTCCACTGAAGGCAGAGGCACACCTTGCACCATACCGTTTCACCTGACTGCTCTTCAGCCCTGAATCCATGTTCTTGCAACCATCACGTCCACATGACCTCATTATCACCCGAGGAAAATTCACCCGGCTGCTTCCTCCTCGCCCCGCATCCCTCGGGCTGCCCATTCCACCTTGCCTGATGGAAGCAGGAGTTGCTCCATGTTCCCAAGAGGCCAAGAAGTACAAACGGGCAGCCCCACAACGCTGCGTATCGCTGAGCTCTGAACCACGGCCAACTGGCTGACTGTCAGCATGCAATCCAAACACCGGCCAAGGCTGTGCTGGCTGCAATAAACCCTTCAGGGCTGCAAAACAGGTCAGAGATCTCAAAGAACACAGCTTTGCTTTGGCAATGATTAACAGGACAGTGGCAAAAGTCCCCGAGGCTTTGGGCAGCTCCGTGTGAGTGCATGCACACATGTGCATATGCCAATGGGAAAGTTTATCTGTCCCAAGCCCAGAAAATGCTTTGCAGGGTCAAAGCCTCTCTCCTGATGGGCTCTTCACTCAACCCATGCTATGGCCCAGTGTTCTTGGTTTTCTCTGCACTGTGGCAGAGAATTCTTTACTGCTATATTTAAAACCAAGAGCAGAAGCAAGCAAGAGGGATCAGGCTGGGTTAGCATTTCTCTAGCTTCTGTAATGGACAAGTATGCAAGACCACATTTCAGTCTCTCTTTCACAGATGAAAATTTGAAATTGGAGACAACTGGAGTTTTCTTAATTTTTAGACCCCCTGACTGAGAGTAGAACCTTCAAATCTGACCCAAACTGATGACATATAATTTTTTGATTGTTGTGTTATGTGCCAGTGCATATCCTAAAACTGAGTAGTTATCTGTTAAATTCTTAATTTCCAAAGCAAAGTAACTTTCCAGTTACTTGCGAATCCCATGCTATTTTTTTCCGTTGTTCTTAATTTCTACTTTTTATGTTTTAGAATTATAAAGTCTAGGAATTTTTCCCACGTTTTACAAAGCATGCTATCATAACTTTTTGGAAAACACTCTATTACATAAGCTGGTTACTTGTGGTATCTAACTCTATCTGTGTCTGTCTGTATGTATACTCATATAATGGCTCTATAATGGTATGTAAATGTGGTTTTTTTTGTTAGATGGACAGTTAGAAAGAACACTTGTCATGAGATTAGAACCATTAGAAGTACCTATTGTCACCCTCCCTGTACTCCATTATATTAAAAACCTGTTCCAGAAGGTGAAACACTGGGAGTGAATGGTGGGAGCAGGCTGGAGACAGAGCTCCCTTCTGACCTTTCTTGGTTTTCCTGTGATTGAATAGTCAGCAAACAGACACACAGGGACGCTGCTGAGGTTCCAACCCAACTCCCTTCTCAGCGATTACAAGCACTTCAACTACTGCTTGAAGCTGAAATTGCCAAAGCATGGTGAGAGCAGTCTGCAAGCTACACCAGACACCTGCTGCCAGCCCTGGACTGGTGTAAGCCCCTACTCTGCACTGCTGGGGCAGTCAAAGGAGCCAGCAAAGAGGCAGGGAGTTCCATGAGGAATGCCAAATCGGGTCCCATGTAATCAATGGCCATTTCCTTCCCTTGTCAGGATCTTGACTGGCAATCTGATCTTTGCATGAGTTTCCTCTATCCCAAGCCAGTGTCAATAGAAAAGTGAATGGATCAAATGTAAATGGAGACCACAAAACTCCTGGGTAAAAGCAGATAACATTCCTTGACCTTCCTGTTCATAAAGCTGCATTACTTCCTCCTCTACAATGAAAATTACTTGTTATATAGTATTTACATTAGTTTATAGGGCTACATCCTCAAAGCCTTTATTCAGCTAAGTAAGGCTCTGCCAAAGCCCAGGTGCAAGTTTGCAGAGGCAGTGGCTGTGGCCTCCTATTAACACGGCCAGATCTGGGCTTTCATACTCATGTGCTTGTGAGAGAGACTGAAAGACTACAATGAAATAAATGCCCAACTCTTAGACAATGTTTCCTTGGCTGGATGAATTGAGCCCCCTGAAAACCCATTTCATTTAACTTAGGCAGAGCAGTAGAGGGGAATAGAAAGGCAGCTGAACGCAATTTCAGCATGGGAATATTTTTGTGCATATTGTTTAAATCTTCCTTTGTATGCTTATGAAAAAGGAAGACAATAGCTGAAGTAGCAGTCACTAGAATTAGGACTCCAGCTCTCCACATACTTACACCGATTGAGAAAAACAATGCTTCTGAAAAAAATGAGCCAATGTTGGTATAACACTGGAGGGAAAAACAAGCCTTGCAATTGAAAGCAGCTTTTCCATTTGTTCTGCACTTATCTATGGCAGAAATACCAGGAAATTTCTTTATTCTGGAGAAATAAATTAAACACCGTAACAGTCTCGCCTTTTAAATAAGCATTCTATTAGGGAGTTGATTTATCTTTGTTTAAACTCTACTTACTGGTTTATCTCTGAGAAGATAGTTTAATTTGCTTTATGTTATTACCTAGATTAATTAGCTGGTGTTTACAAGGCACGTTAAGTATGTAGAACACTATAAAATGCTCATACCTTTTGTAGAAGTCATTGCATGCAGCTTGGAACACCTTTGGAGTACTTGTAATGAAACGTTAACATGTTCTGGACTCTTGTTGCTGAGGCTCAAGCAGCTGTTTCAAACACTTCACTGACCTTTTAACATTATCCAAGAATAACATGGGAAAAAATGTAATGCTGCCTCAGACAGACTCCATCTCGTGTTCACCCATCCCACACTTCTCCCCCAGCCTCTGGGAAGATCCCGGAGAAGAAGATGAAAACAGTACTGAATTGTTTATTTCAGTTACTTGCTGGTTTCTGCTCTGTGATTAAAATATTTATTGATGATAACACCGAGGTCTTAGGCCCTTGAATAAAAATGACTTTGGGATCTTCCTGAAAACAAGGTTTTAAAACTTACAGTATCTGATTATAGGGAGCTATGAACACATTGTCTTCCTCCCTTCCACAGCTGTGCTTGTGTTTTCCCTTGCTGCCTGGCTTTTGCATTTTTCAGCCTCTTCATTTGCTCCTTAGCAACATATTTTCAAGGCAACAGTGCCTACACTTTTGTCATTAAGCCTCAATATTCATTGCATAAAGACACAACCACACAGGTTTTGGTTTAGCTGATCTCTGCCTCATGGTAATGGCAGCAGCCATGGAGGAAATACCAGAGCACCGAGGTGCCAGAAGAGAGTGAGGCTGGTGACTGAGGACCAGAAACAGTGTCCCTAGCCTGGCTGATTCCTACCAGGTATCTTCAATGGTGACTTTTTCCTCTGCCTGTCTTAAAGTCAGTCTGCTGGGGCTCTGTGGAATGGCTCACCTGGCCAGAGGAGAGTCCACAACTGAGCTAGGGCCCTTGGGGCTCCTCCTGCAGTACTTGAAGAGAAGCAGTCCCACCAGTCTCCAACTAGGCTCTGCCCAGAGCAGAAACATCTGCAGCGGGATAGAAAAATCGGTCTCTGAGAAAGCCCTTTTCCTCTTCAAGTGCTCAAATAAGCTAAATCTACTTTGTTATACCTTTTTTGGTTTTTTTTACATACACTAACTAGCTGCACAGTAGGCAATACAGACCTCTCCTGGAAAGATGGAGATGTGGACTAAAATGTGTTCAGGCAGGGACTGAACTTGCATCTCCACCATCCTCATGTTGATTGCTAGTCACAGAGCTGGGCAGGCAAAATTTGGGACAGCATTAAAGGAAGCCTCTGTGATGGCTCCATCTGCGGTGCATTATTGATAGTGTCACCAACACATGGGGTCTGCCAAACCACCCTGAACAGCAGATGCCTCTTCTAGCTCTGGAGGTAAAAAAGGACTGTGGTATGGGTATAAAGGAGTGTCAGCTTTTGTAGTTATGTGTTTCAGTGACAACTATTAAAGGAGAAAGTCACTCCCACAAGGACCATGACAAGAATCTAGGAGGACCCTGTATTAGGATCCAGTCTGCCACATCAGATGAATAGTGAGACCAGACCCCACACACCTACAGACACTTATAACCCAGACCCTTCAGGGGAATTTAAGGAAGGCATCTAAATATTGACCTCACCTGCGACTGCCAGCACAAGCTCTTCGCATTTCATTGCACACACCTGGAGTTTGCAGAGTGGCTTTGACTCAGATTGATCTCCAGTGCCTGGTTCAAGGGAGCCCTAGAAATGTGGTTTGTTACTCTGAGTATGTGTCCAACCACTCCCACATTAAAAGTGTCTCCCACCAGGGATTCAGCAGGCATTCTCAAATGTTCAGACTAGAGAATTTTGTGTTCCTTATTGGTTATTTCAGCCTGTGGTAGGATGCTGTGTCCCTGTAAGGATGAGAATTTGCTTGCTCTCCGGTCCTACAGATATTTCTTCCTTCCACTCTGGTCTCCACTATGAACCATCTGCTCTGAATCCACTCTCCCATGCACAGAGAGATGCTCCATGTGGACCTCAGTGTTGTAGGGTTCATCCTCCAAAGATTTCCCTTGGGCTTAATGAATGGTACACATTGGCCTTACTTAGCATTTACACAGCATTAGACACAAGTGACAGAGGATATTGCTTTATGGCTAGAAAGATACGGAGAAAGCTGATAAAAGTGCTCAAAGGTACAGAAAGGCTTTTGCGCATGGGAAAAACAGGTAGAGAGAACTTCTTAGCCCCAGATAAAAGACAGGAGATATGCTAGCAGGTTACAAATTTCAAATGACATGAAGAAGATGAAGAAGGAACCACCTGCCAGCCTTTTTTAATATAAGAGCTAAGATGACTCAAACAAAACCAGCAGGCTGCAATTTCAAGAAAAACCAAATGAGATTCATTTTTATGCAGTGTGGAATTTATACAGTTGCACAGTGTTTAAATCTGTGATGCTCCCTGTGAGAGGATATTAAGAATGTAAGGTAAATGTGCACAGGTTCATGTATGTTTCAGACATCCTCAGGGACGTGAAATCCACTGAAGTGTCAGATGCAAAGGCCCCAGAGGCCCCTGAGCCATAAATTGCTGTGTGATGGAACAGATTTTTTGGAAACATCTCAATGTGCTTGGTCCTTCCACTTTTTCTTGAGCCTTCTGTTTCTTTTCTCCATCGGAGATGGACATCTACACAACCTTAACAAGGCTAAATAGCCTCTATATCTCTTCAGCCATCTGCTGGGGACAGGGTGCTGGGCTGGCTGGAGCTGGATTGGTATGGCCACTCTTATGTTCTCACCATCATCCTTGTTCTATGCTGCTTTAGTGACAAGCAGTACTCTTCTAAATATTTTGGGAACTGCTCAGGAACTGGGTCAGGTAAGTCCCATCATACTCCAGCTGCTGGATTTAATCACAGTTAATTGGGAATAATCACACAGTTGAACATGAGGCTGGACCAAGTTGCACTCTCAGAGCTGCTTCTGTGTTGAGGGTCTGGCAGTGCTCCTTGCATCTGGAGATGCTGAGCATCAGGAGGAGGAACACAATCCCATCAACCTCCCTTCCTTCCTTCTCACCCCAGGAAAAGGAAGGATGAGTGTCTGACCACACGATTTCACCTTTGCATCTTCATCACCTGTTCTTCTCATCCACGTTGTGTTTCAAAACAGCTATGCACAACGACAAATATGGCAGAGATGGCACCCAGGGGCAGGCAGATTTTAGGAGCAGATGTTCAGTGACTGGTATCAGGCAAGGTAACACTGCTCTGGTTCTGTCCAATTAACTCAACCGTGTAGCGCAGAGTGCTGTTTCCTTTTTTTCCTATTTCCCTTGAAACCCAATACTCTTCACAAGACCAGCAAAATGTCAGCAACCCCATTATTATTTTACCCCCACAGCTACCTCTGGTCACAAATCTCCCAATCATTAAAGTCCCTTGAGTTTGACCTCTAGTGCTGGCTCCACAGTCCCCCTGTTTAATGCCAATGATCAGATGTAATTGCTGTCTTTCCCCAGCAGCCCTGACACAGCTCCCACTGCAGCTGCCAAGCACACCGTGGCAAAGGAGTCCAACGAAAGCAAGGATGGGTGCTCTCCATAAAAGGAGGTTTGCGTGACAGCAGTTGCTGTGGAGAGTCCAGCTGGGCCCATGGAGGCTTGGATCCTAAAACGCTGTAGAAAGAAAAATTACTATACCATGGAGAATAGGGCAGGAGGGATGAGGGACTCAATCCTGGGGTTTTCTTCATTTTGGATTCAGTTACTGTTTGCCATACCAGCCACCCAACAGCCCACATGCACCAGCCAACAGAGCCACCAGCATCGTTGTCCCACTGCAGGGCAAGACTTGCCGCTTTCCATTCCTTTTGACCAAGGCACTGCTTTTGACCCTGCCTGAGTCAGGGCTCCCGCCAGCAAAGGAGGTGAAGCGATGGTACGGCAGATTTGGAGCTGCTTCAGGAGCTGCGCTCAGCCCTGGGCCTCTTTCATGACATTTATACAGGCACTATTTTCTTTGACATCTCTGTCCCACTGCCAGGTCAGAGTGAACTCAGTCAAAGTTTTACACTCAATGTGGAGGGGACACTGCCAGCTCAATTGCTCTACGTGCTCAAACCAAACAAGGCTAATAAGTAGTTACCAACAGTTAACTTCCCATCTTGGAGGATGTGTGAAGAGAAGCCTAATATGAGTCTGCTCTGATTAGGTATAATTCGGTGTGGTCATTGATAGGACAAGGAGTAATGGTTTTATAATCTAAGAGGGTAGATTTTTATTAGATATAAGAAGGATGAGGGTGGTGAGACACTGGCACAGGTTGCCCAGGGAAGCTGTGGATGACCCCTCCCTGGAAGTGTTCAAGGCCAGGTTGGATGGGGCTTTGAGCAACCTGATCTAGTGAGAGGTGTCCCTGCCCATGGCAGCAGGGTTGGACTGGATGATCTTTAAAGTCCCTTTCAACCCAAACCATGCTGTGATTCTCTGATTCCATTATTATGGGGATGACTGAGTAAAGGGCACCCTTACAAAACTGGCCCATGTCAGCAAACCAGGAGTAATGCTTGGAAAGATGGGACTATGATGGATGTCATATGAGCTGGATTGACTGCAGAAATGGCCTGAAATCAGAAAGATTAAATTCATGCAAAATAATGTGCAAAGTTTGACACTCTTGAGGAAGAAAACTGAGAGTGATATGGCAAGTGTCGTCAGGTAAGCATCAGGTCATTGCACATATTCTCCATCTCTACCAACAGTAGGACAAAAGCAACCTGGCTTCTATGAAACCTGTGTATCACAGGAACACTTCCCAGGCTCTAGATGCAGCCTCCATGCCCCAGATGTGGTTTGTGATGGGGTCTGGGTGCACATCCCCTTCATTCCCTGAGATCTTGGTTTTGGAAGGACAGCTCCTGTGAAGAAGGCTTTGGCCTCACTGCTTACACCTGGCCTGGTGTGCATTGAGGCTTTGCTGCAGAGCAATTTGCTTTTGAAGTTAAGACATTTTTGGTCAATTGAGAAACAGGCTAGAAAAAATTCTGTGAGAAGGCATCCAAGCAGATGAGTTACATTGATTTATCTCCTTCAGCCTATTATATTTGTCCTCTGATTGATAAAAAGCCAAAATCTTCACACTTTTTTTTTTCCAGAAAGGGGCATTTTGCTTATTAACATGGCAAAAAAAATCCAACCCCACTACTTTCAACTTGCCATTGACTTCGGGAAATCACGATCATACTGGGAACTTCTCTGTTAATTCTATCACTGCTTGGAAACCAAATACCCTGGGGCCTTAAAAATGCCATCGTCAGACAGGCTAAATAGCTAAACAGACATTCATGAACCAGAAAGTTGGCAGGATGTATTGGATAGAAAAATCTTTAAAAAAAGACAATTATAACAACATGTGACCATAGCAACAATGAAGCGAGAAGCAGAATGGAAGAGGTAAATATTCCCTTTAGCAGATGGATGGCTCTCCTGTCTTCCATTGAAATTGTATACTGAAAGGCTAACAACAAAGATTTGTTCAGAAAATGGTTGTCTCTGAACACCCTGCACACACACAACTCCCCTGAGCCTCAGAAAAGCCTTTTTTCATTTTACAATGTGAGTGCTGTTCATGGGGATGCATCTGTATTAGATTTTAGAGAGAAACCCTGGGAAATCTAGAGGACAGGCTCTCCCTCCTGCCTGATCTCCTTCCGCAGCAATGCTGGGTGTCCCCACCATGCCCAAGGTGAAACCTGCCTTTCACTTCTTCAAGGACCTCTGAACAGCACTTTGGTCCCTGCTTACCATCTCCAAGCTGGTGTGAAAGAGTGAAGTTATGGAAACAAGGAAAGGGAATTCTATCAGAAATAAATAATATATCTGCCTGTTCTGCTCCATGCTGCTTTCATTCCTCTTGGAATGACAGAGGGCACAGAATTTTCTTTTCCTTCTGGGAACCAGAGCCCTCAGCCATGGGGCCAGGTCCACCATGGCCACACAAGCAGAGAAAAAATGTCCCATTGGGAAAATGAGATCCTACAGGCCTTTGGTTTCAGTATTTATTCTTCCCTTTCAGTTCCCTGCATGAAGTATTTCCAGGTGACCCTGTGTCAGTCAATAAATAATATATCATCTTCTGATGAAAAAAACCCAGCTACGTCAAAGGCGCCTTTCAGTCTGAGGCTGGCTGGAGTTTATCTCTTACCTTCAACTGGCAGTTTAGAAACATTACGACAATCAGATAACCAGAAATGAATAAGCACTTCGATGGTTCAATATCTCACTCCACAAGTGGCAATAAAAAGCTCATAACTTTTCCAGTGGGACATTTATATGTGCAGCACGCAGCGGTGGCAGAGTCTGCTGACCCCAGGGAGATGGCATGCACACAGGTTACACATCTGCCACTTAAAGGAGAGCCCACAAGCACACCTCTCCACAAAGTGTTAAGGTTTCACCTGTAGAGCTTCAGACCATGTCTTCACAGTGTATGTTTGTTTATTTTTTCCTGGGGACCTCATTAGGCTGCAGAAAAAAAGGGCTCCCTTGTTCTTACCATTTTGGAGGTAGAAAAAGTGGGGGTGATGTACTGGTGTGTCAGAACAAGGTTATCACAGAATCTGAGGAGTTGGAAGGGACCTCAAAAGATCATCCAGTTCAACCCCTCTGCCAGAGCAGGATCACCTAGATCAGGTCACATGGGAATACATCCAGGTCAGTTTTGAATGTCTCCAGAGGAGGAGACTCCACAACCTCTCTGGGCAGCCTGTTCCAGTGCTCCATAACCCTTACAGTAAAAAAGTTTTTCCTCATGTTCAGGTTGAACCTCCTATGCTCCAGCCTGCACCCATTGCCCCTTGTCCTGTCATTGGCTGCCACTGAGAAGAGCCTGGCTCCTTCCTCCAGACACTCACCCTTTACAAATCTATAAACATTAATGAGGTCACCCCTCAGTCTCCTCTTCTCCAAGCTAAAATGATCCCTAATTCATGACCCCAGTTCATTCCCTCTTCATGTCCTTAAACTTGTCCCTCTATCTGACTTCTCATAGGACCTACAGCAGAAATTTTAGAAAACCTCAAGGCAAATACTTGGCTGTTTCTAATGGAAAGGGAAGGGGGTGAGTTGTAAGAGGCTGCAGTCACCCCTGATATAAGCAAGAAAGCAGGAGATCTGGGACAGCTTGGGCAGTGGTGAGTTTAAATTACCTCTGTGTGTAAATGTGCTGCATGTAGACAGCAAGGCTGAAAGCAGAGGAGGTGGTAATCTCACTCCTCTCCAAGAAGCACTCCTCAGGATTGTGCTGAAAGCAGCTTTGGCCAAATTTTCTGTTGGAGGAACTTCATTCACACAGAGGAGCCTTTTGACTGTGTTATTGCTAATGCCTTGCTAACACTTCTCTGAGCCACCTCTATGGGAGGAAACATAGAGCATGTTCTGTAAGTGAAGACATAGCTTTTCAAGGTTTTTCAAGGTTTCCAACCCTTTTCAGGTTCAGGGGTTGGGAGTGGATGATAACTGCTCGAATGGCAATGGGGACTAGTTTTTTCTAATCCAGATGCCTTTTTGCTAAAGCAATGGTACTAGTGTGGACCCAAGGCCGAGTCACGCTTCTCTCCAGGTTGATGGGCAGAGCTGATGGTTTAAGCTCAATCTGTGTGACTCAAGCGTGTGTGTCATGCTGCCTGCTGTTACAGCACGGGCTGTTAGGGGTGAAATTTGACGTGTCTTCGGGGCTGTACATTACTTGGGGTCTCAAGTCCACCATGTACCTGCAGGAGAATGAACTGGGTTTGCCTGGGAAAGATTTGAATTTCTTCATAGTAGCTGGTAAGATGCCATGTTTTGGATTTGTGCTGATACAGTGTTGATAACACAGAGATGTTTTAGCTGTTGCTGAGATCTTCTCACACACCATCAAGGCCTTGTCTGCTCCTCAGGCTGCCCTGCCAGTGAGTGGGCTGAGGGTGTACAAGACATTGGGAGAGGACACAGCTGACCCCAACTGACCAAAGGGATATCTCAGACCATATGACACCATGCTCAGCAATAAAATGGGAAGGGAGGGTGGAGTTTGGCAGGCGGCTGCTGATGCTGGCTGAGCATTACTTGACTGGTGATGAGCAGTCATTTTATTCTGCATCATTTGTTTGTCTTGGGTTTTATATTCCTCTATCTTTGTGGGTTTTTCTTTTTTTCTTTTCTTTTTCTTTCTTTTTCTCTTTTTCTTTCTCTTTCTCTTTTTCTTTTTCTTTTTCTTTTTTCTTTTTTTCTTTTTTTTTTCATATTAATTATTAAACTGCCTTTATCTCAACCCATGAGTTTTCTCACTTTTTACCCTTCCATTCTTCTCCACCCCTCACCCCCGCCCCCATCCCACTTGATGGGAGGCCTGAGCAAGCGCCTCTGCGGGGCTCAGTTGCCCACCGTACTTAAACCACAACAACCTTCAAAGGGTTGCCGGGAGGGTGGGGTGCACCCGCCCTTTGGGTACCGGGGTAAGGGGGCAGGACAGCTGTGTCCCCTCTGTTCCACCAGGTGTCGCTGTGGCACCGCCGCACCTTCCCCTCGGGAGGGGGAGTGTCCACCTCTCTCCCTCGCTGAGCGATACTCCCCTAGGATGGTTGCATCTCCTGCATCACCTTTATCTCCAATTAAAACAAAGCCTCAGCTGTTAATAAGTGTGGTACAGAACTTCTCGGGGACCCCTGGCTGTTTTTCTGGTGGGTGGTGCTGTTGGGAGGGGGCTGTGGTCATCTCTGGCTTGAAGGACACACAGGCCAGCCGAGGTGCTGTGGGAGAGCTGGGGTGTCCAGGGCATGATGCTTACAATTTGCTGTTGCTCTTGGAGGGTGGTCTGTGCCTGGCGCACCAGGAAAATGCAGGGCACACCAAGAAGAAGAAATAGAACTATGTTGTGGAGACCAACACCACAAGTCTGAGATGGAACTGAAGTCCACCTGAGCTGGATGGTCCCACTAGCACAGGGAAGTCAGTGATGGACCTGGGATGCCTGCAGAGGTCTGTGGATCCTCTTGAGCTCCCAGATGGCACGTTGTAAGACACCAGCATGGGAGTGTCCTGAAGCAGTGTGAAGGATCAGAGAGTGAGGAGTGAAGTATTTTGGATGATGCTGGAGGGAAGGAGACACATGGGAAGAGACAAGCCTGTAAGACTGAGCAGTAAGGTTGGTGATAGTAAGGATGCTTGAGTAAGAGGGTGTGTGAGTAACTGTGTATTGGACTGAGGGAACATGGACAAGGACACACACACGTGTGCTAGCAGAACTGACAGTGAAAGTGAGGGAAAGCAAATGCCAGCTTTTGGGAAAAGGGTGAGGAAGACAGAAGAGAGGAAGAAGGAAAATGTGACCTAAAGATGAAGGCAGAAAATGTTTCTCAAAAGCAAGGGCAGGTGCTAAGGCTAGGTGGGCACAGGAAAGCTGCAGGGAGGGCGAGAGCTGGAATATTTGAAGTGGGGCTTCCTAGGGCATGGGGAGGAGGTGAGTGGCTGCTGTTGGTAGATCAGTCCCTCTGTCCCCTCCCAAACTTCTCTATGCTCCATTATGCTTCTTTAGCAAAATGAAGTGCCAGGGGGCTGGCATGTATGCAAGGGCTGAGATACGTTTCTGTCACCCTGGACGTGGGTCTCCATGCTCCCCTCTGGACTGCACTGGCACAAAATTAGACCAACACAATGCAACTGTGAGTACTTGAGAGACACATTTTTTATTTTCAGGAACTGGGAGTCTTTTCTTGAGAATCACAAAAACTTTTTGAGAAGAAGGCCCTGGGATGTTGCAATCAGTCTTTGTGTCAGTGCTGAATTATTCTTAGAGCAAATTCTTATAGCTTTATTTAGTTACATTTTAAACAGCCAATAAAACAAATTCACTGTCTAATCCATCTTCCAGAAAGCTCTGCTGACATACAGCTTAAGTTTTAATTTTGCAGCTCTCACAAGCATTTCTTGTCCTCTTTGAGAGGATCTGTGCTTAAGTTTAAGCAAAACGAGAGCAAAATTAGAAGACTCATAGCTGGGGTTTCAGTCAGTTTGGACTTTCAATATTGGCATCCCACTGCTGTTGTTTAAGTTCAGTCTGGTGCAATAACTCTAGCTAACATACTGTAATGTCTCCCAAATATTCAGTGTTGCAAATACAAGCAACAGGAGAAGGAGCAATTAAAAAAATCAATGGTGCTCTGATTCTCAGGTTGGAGCTTCTTTGGGGAATCGCCTGTTAGCACAGAGATTGCCATTCACACAGTACGTGATGTATCCCAGACTGAAAAGCCAAAGAATTAAATGGGCTTAAACTCAAGTAAGTTGTGTCTGGAAATCAGAATTTCAAGAGCACTCTGAAAAGTGAGAGCCTGGGACAGAGTCTTCCTGGATGAGCAGGGTCACCCTTGGTGACGTGAATGACTCACGGAAAGGATGAACAGTTTGTCAGCCGTGGCAGCAAGGGAATGTGCTGCAGGCCCCTGCTCCTGGAGCCACCAGGTTTGCTGATTAAAGCATGGAGTTCCCCAAATGAGCAATGAAATAAGAAGGAATTGTTCCTCTGAGGAATGGAGAGGAGGTTGCATGGGGGCCGGCACTTCCCAGGTGGTGTCGGTGTTCTCAGTGATGTCTTCTGTGTCATTGCACAGGGTTTGTAGGACCTTGCATGTGCAGTCCTCTCTCTTCTCTTTGCCTTCCTCCCTTCCCTCTCCAGAGCACGTACCAGCAGCAGTCCCCCTCTGCTGA
>NW_010186510.1:0-35948 GCF_000695765.1 Mesitornis unicolor | reverse complement strand
CAGGGACCTCACACAAGCTTTCATCAGGGATGCACAGCTGACTGCATGGCTTTGTGGCCACCAAGCTGCTGCAGCCCCCACGGGGGATGTCCACGTGTCAATGCTCGTGTGTCCTGACCGCTGACCCCACTCCACCTCCACCAGCCGATGGAGGAGATATTGCTGGTTGCAGAAGAATGTGAAGAGTTGCCAGTGCTGGGTCCTGTTCCAAGTTTCAAGAAAGGAGTGTGCTGTACTGGTTACAGGCTGTTCTTCTTCCACTTACCCCCTCCAAGCTATCTTGACCCCTTCTGCCCCTGCTGTCTCCAGTCTGTCTGTCTCCTAGGGCCCTCCTCCTCCTCCCCCCATACCTTTTATCCTTGGGTGAACCTATTTCTGTCTGGCATTGGAACAAAGACACTTCCTTTCCCTCCTGTGCCAACAGGAGTATCAAAAGCAGAGGGCTGAGAGGCTTTCTGGCCTCTGGTCCATGGCACCCAGCAGCTGCAATAAACTACTGCTGAGAAAGTCCTGCTCCAACGTTGACCTGTGGATGAAGCATGGATCAGCATCCCCTAGACATGGCCTGTGTGCAGGACGGACAATGCACCAGGGACGTGCTGGGGCAGAGCAGGCATAAAGCAGGCAGAGCAGGGCAGTGCCAGCATAAAGCATCCGCAGAATTCAGAGAAGTCTCTGGGGAGCGTGAGAGGTCTGAGAAAGCAGAAGCTGATAAATTTCAGAAGCATTGATGATTTGTGTTGGTGTTTTGAGCCCCGAACTTCCACTGTTACATGCTGTGATGTACAAAACAGTCATCTGCAAAACATTTCTGCCTAGTTAAGTTCTTGGAAACAGCTGAAACACCACAGTATTGTCACAAACAATGAGCTCAAGGCAAGCCACCAGCATGGGAAAATTCAGTTCAAATTGTGCCTGCCTGGCAAAATGGCAAAGCTACCGAAATTCCAGGGATGGTGAAAATGAGAGCCTAAGCTACAGGTGGTACCACATGGAGCATACTTTGAAGTGATAGCAACAAGTCTGCTAGATAAGCTAGCGCCATCATGCTCCCTCTGTTCTTGACATCCACTAGCAGTGATTCAGTAATAGCAATTATTTAAATAAAAAAATACCACTAAACAACCTTTTATTAAGTGATCTAAAAAAGCACATTTCCCCAAGCTGAGTCACCCCAGCATGACTGTCCCTCTGACTAAGGAGGTTCTCACACCACAGGCCCTGCCACAGCATCCCTGCTCCAATGATCTTTCTGCTGCCTTGCTCATTCCTACTTTATCCTTTGATGGCTTTCGTGTGCAACGACGACTGAAGCGAGGCCAAGGGAACAATCTGCCTGCATTTAACACCAAACATGGTGTGGTTTGTTGCGGGTCTTATCAGTTGGGTGAGGTATGTTTTATAGACAGGCCTGTGAAAGAAAAAATAGAAAGAAAATAAATGAAGCACAAGCCTATGTCTGGATACTTCTCCAAGATGAAATGTGGCACAGCAAGTAACTTCCACAGGGAGACAGGGCAAAGTGGTGTTGCTCAATCTGCATCAGTGCAGTTCACTTCCTCCTCCTCCTACTCATTTGAGGAGACATGCTCCCCAGCTCAGGACAGTCCTTTAAGACAAGGCTGAACCCTTAATTCCTTCAATGAAGAGAGGAGGTATTTGTGTCAAAATTTACCAGCTTTAACTTTGTGCTGGCTTTTTCCACATCCTCCTGCACAGCTTCACTCCCCTTGCATCCACTCACAGCTCCAGTCTCCATCTTGCACAGCTGGGCTTGAGCTCTGGGCCAGCAGCTTCTTCCTGGTCACCCATGGCTCTCCCAGCTGCTGCCGCTGCAGGAGCAAATGGTCCCAGCACTAAGCACGGCTGCAGACAGGGATTAGAGCCCTGGGGATGGGTCAAGTGGCTGCAAGAGGCAGGTGATGCCAGAGAGATGAGGGAAGGAGGATCGGTGGGGTAAGACGGGCAGAGAAGCTGGATATGGAGGGATGGATGTAACGGCTGTGGAATGCTGAGAAGGAATGAGGGGCACTGGGAGGATCAGGGGCTGCTGGGAGCTGTTGACATGGACAGCCCTCAGGATGATGTTTGCTGGCTTCTCAGGAACCCAAATGTCGTTTTTATCTGAGTGGCTTTGGTACTTGCTGTTTCTGAATAACAAATTTTCCCAAATGATCTCTTAGGGTATTTCCTGTAAGGCCTGAGTGTGGTGGGCTGAGTGCCCTTTAATAGGATCAGCTTTTGAAGGGATAAGATGTACTTTCCACTAATTGCCTGCATGCTCAGAGTCGCTCCTCATTTCTCAGCTCCTCGAGCAGTAGCCTTGTCAGGAGGGCAGAAGTACTTGCTAGAGCTTTCAAGGAAATGGTACAGAGAACGGACCGACATTGCTACCATCCATAGCAAACAACTTACTTAAAATAACATAATTAAAGGACCCAGTTACTAATTACACTTTATTAGTTGGTGGATATGAGCTTTCTGAAGCAGCAGCATATGTGGAGCTGTTGCTTATACCAAATCTACAGCATGAAGTGTTTCTACGAATACTGTATTAGCAGGTGAAATATATGAGTGACGGTTCTCAGCAGCTACTGAAAGTGTTGTCTTTTTTGAAGGCAGGAAAGTCTTCCTGTTCTTTTTCCCCATCTTTTCCCCGTGCAGGGAAAACATGATGTGGGGTGAAGAGAGATGCATCCTACCAAGTGCCTCTGGAAAGCCCAGCCCCTGCCCACTGAAGGTCAGTCCCTGTCCTTAACCCTCCCAGATATGTGCCCTGCCACCTCCCCCACACTCCTCCCTCCCTGCTGCCTGCAACAGCAGTGAATTTTCATGTGCAGCTTTGAGCCAGCTCTGGCATTTCTGAAGCTGCTGAGAAACCATTTCTTACTGAATAGATGTGCTTAGGAAAGCAAAACCATTACCTGGATCCCCAAGAGCCAGGAGATACAGGCACAGTTTAAAGTCCACTGGCTGGCAAGTGATGTACTTCATACCCCCAAAGAATGTGACTCTGGGCTTATTTCTGAACCCAGAAAGCTCAGAGGAAGATTTTCTACAGCATCATATTCTTGAAACAGTCACACGCTCCCCTCCCCCCTGCCCAATCTTTGCTAATTCTCTTTCATTCTGTTGGTGAAAATCAATACTTGAAGTATGGTTTTTAAAAGTTCTAAACAGACGAATGGGAGAAAAAAACTACCCATGACATCAGCAAAACAGATACTAATAGACAGATATCAAAGGGATGCTGCCTTCAGTTACACACTTGAAATAATGCTGACGTCAATCTAGGGCACATTTTAGCCTCCTATGCTTTGGATTTAGGAAGCTGAAGTACATTACATATAATTGGTTCCACCTACATACAATTTGTTGAGGAGAAAAGCAACAAGATGCAGGTTCTCACCATGACTGCAGGCACAAGGCATATTCCCGACACCCCAGCAGCTTTGCCACAGATCAGCCTCATATGAGGGCCTATAGGAGCTACCACAACTCCCGGCCACCACCTCAGCTGCAGGCAGGGACTGACTTCAGTATGTGCACAGAAAGGACCACATACCACATACAGCAGATGATGGTGGACTGTCCACCCTCCTAGAAGGACAGGGCATAAATGTTTTTGGATCCCTCCAGCACACTGTAAAGTCTCCACCCTCCAGCAAATTGTGTAGTAAGAGTTCATCAGCCCACTTCTGCTGTGCTGTCCTGGTCTCCCCACATGGAGATAGTAATGCCAGAGGGTTTCAGAAAAACCCTCACGCTTATCTGCACATCTTGAAGTAGCAAATGCCAGTTCTTTGAGGTGGCCCACCAAAGTCATTCCCTCAGAGAGGTGGAAGATGCTGGAGTCGGCTGCAGAGAGGTGAAGACTTTCTGCTTCCCATTGCTGTGCTGCACCTCCAGTTGAGTTGTAGCAGGACATTCCACTTGTGTTATCGCATTTTAAGGTGCTCCCCCTCTTTCCAGTTTTGTTTTTCCCAAGCTGAAGAGCCCCCAGAGCCTCTTCAGCCTCCCAACAGCATGACCCTTTCTTTGAGGAGACGCTAGTGGGGTGACTTAGGCAACCCACAACGAAGTACCTGGACTGATCCCAGTGTTTGCACCTTGTTTCTCCAAGTTATTCTGTGACACTCCCCAAAAAACCCCACAGCAGCCCGTGGCTCCCTTGCAGTTATCTGCTTTCATGATACCCATGCCAGCAGAGCTTCTCCTCACCTCCACACTACCCTTCCAAGCAGCCACATACAGGGGAGCACTCCTCCGCTCTTCACGTGCTTCAGCTTTGCACAACCAGCTGAAGAGCAGGAAATCAAAGAACCTCCTCGAGCTGGTTGTTGCATCACGTGAAGCCTTTGCTTTGCAGGGATCTCACGTGATAACTGATTTTGGGTTCTTGCAGACCTGCAGAGAAAAGGGTACTTCACACACACCAGGAGCTCCTGGCTTTTTCTGAAGGTAGCAGGCAGTACAGGTAAGTTAGACCTTTGGAAATCAGATCTTTTACTGTTTGACTGAATCTAAAGGGAAGTTGGCCTACATCTGAAGATGGTAGATAGAAATGGGAGAAATGAAGCTACATTTGTGCTCAGTCTGACCTACTAAACCAAACAGCTCAATGTGAGTGTTGCAATGTAATAACTTTGCCTCCTACAGACTTGGGTTTAAAAAAATCAGTTTTTAAATCCTTCCTGTAGGTCTTGCTGAAATTTTTACTTGTCTGTGCCTTAGAATAAATGTGCTGCTTTAGCTAGCCCAAGCTGGGTCTGGCTGTCTCTTTGGGAGGGTTCTAGCTGACTCTCTGGAAGGGAGCATCACCTCTGCCCTGCCTGCTGGGAAACGTCAACACCCTTGTCTGGATGCAAGCTTGGCTACCCAGATGTGGGCAGCAGCTGGAGCTTTGCACAGCTGTAGGAAGATGCCAAATAGGTGCTCGTCCACAGCAATGAGTGCCTGCAGGGGTGGGCAGGAGGTGTTGCCAGCAGATGTGGGAGCCCTGGGGAGCTCGACGCCAGACTGCTGGGCGCTTCTCATAGACCCGGGCAGAAACAAATCTGTAAGAAAGGCAACAGTTGACTTTAACACCACTTCCTGCAAAAAATTCTGGCAAGGCTCTGGGGCAGAGGGTAGGTGCACTTTGAGGTGGAGGCCCTCTTCACCCCCACCCCCAAGGACTTTTCATTTCAGAGCGAGCACATCTCTGCACAAGTTTCAGTATCACTGTCAAGACTGCTTAAAAACAGTTTTTAGCATATTCAATACAGCCTGATTCTCACAGAGGCTCTAACTACTGCAGGAAAACATGGCTGGCAGCTGCTGTGTGTCCAATGCTGCCTGTGCTACTCATGTACCCACTGCTCATCACAGCCCAGAGCCTCTTCTGGTTTTCTTTCTGGTATTTCTGCCTTGAATATCAGCATCATCCATCTTCATAGTCTGGCAATCTGTAAAACATCAATCAATTGACTAAGAGATGGGTTAACCACATGGACCCGAGCCATGACAGTGCAAGCATGCCTGTCTACGAGCACAACCTCTATACTAATGCCTGGAGAACTTCTCTCCCTGGTACTTTCCTGAAGTCATTTATTTTCTAGAAGTATTTTCCAGAAGAACGGGTTATATTTTTCAGAGAGGGGGATGCTCTATTTTGCTAACAGCAGCACACAATCCCCAGATGTTTGGAGAGCAATGAAGAACCCTGGTCCCCAGTCTCTGCTGCACCTTGTTCCTCTAGTCCTTGCCGATGGCAGTGAGCCTACAGACCCTTCATCTTCCCCCTGCGTTTGTCAGACAAACTTGAGGGGCTGAGGCAAGCCTGTCACCAATCTGGCTGGTGTAAACCATGCCAGGAGGGGTCCTCAGGCACGATAAGTGGGGATTTATGACTGGATGTCCGAGTCATTGCCTGCTCCAGACAAGCAAACTGTGGCAGTGTGGGTGAATAATTCATATTAAGTGGAAAGATATTCACAGATGCAACCACAAAATCCTTTCCATGGGTTTATCATCAGCTCTAAAAATAAGTCAGTGCCTACTCAGGTCTTTCTGCCTTTGATGACAGCTGTAATATTTGTGGGACTAATACATATATCTAGCCTCAAAGCTTGAAGTGTGATTTAAGAGGTTAGAGGAACACATAAAGAAATGCAAACTTTGGCTGGACGCAGCCACTTTGGGTTGCTGCCTGGTGCAGGGCATCGCACTTGGAGGCTTACTTTTATTTCAATTATGCTGTCCACAGCAAAGGGCTGGGAGGTCAAGCTAGCTGCAGGCTCATGGGATCTTTGCTTATACCAAGAGTACACCCTAGTTTAGGATGTTTCTAAGAACTACACACCAGCAGAAGTGCTGCAAGGCAGATTGAACAGAACTAAGGCCCTAGCACTGGCACCAGGGTTAATGTTTTCATCTTATACCTGGAATCCAAACATCCTGCCATTATTTAACCCTGCCCCACCTCTGACCAGCCTCCCTGTGCTGAGGTTTGAAGGCCCCTAATGGAAGCTTCTCAGAAAAGACCCAGCAGAAACGTAATGAAAGACTATAAATAATCAGCAAACATGAGTGCTGATGTGTGTTTTCACAGAGCCATTCAAGAAAGATGATTTTTTCTTTTTAATGGAAAAGACAAACTAGGATGAAAATAAAATGAGCTTCAGCCTAAAATCCATAGTGTCCTCTGTAAAAGGGAAGTGCTGTAATAAGAAAGTGAACTATCTGAAGAGCTTGAGAGGCCAATGATGTTAAGGAGACATCCCTGGGATTTGGGGCAAAATCATTGACACATGGTAGGGGACTGGATTTTCTGTCTTCAGCTTTCAGAAACAGTTTTCAAACTCCGAGAAAAAAAATATGAATTTTTTTTTAAAAAAACAACTAGTGGGAAAATTAATTTTCACCTCCTTCTTTACCCATCCACCGGCATGCATGAAATGTGGAGAAGCTTGATGACCTTTGAGACTCCTGCGTCTTGCTCAGGTTTGGTTCGAAAGGTGCTGGAGAAACAGCATGGAGCTGAAGCACAAAATTCAGGGAAAGCTTTTCCATGGGATGGTCTCTCAGATGAGGAAAGCCATCCTGCAGCACAGGACAAGGAGAGCATCCTGTGGAGCCCACCAGTGTGGCAGCTGGCACTCCAGCATATCACCAGGGGCCAAGAGCCTAAATTTCGCTCCTCTCCAAAGCAAAAGCAACTTTACTCAGTTGTCAAACTTCTGGGCTCAGTGCCTCCCGACGACCTGTCTGACAGCACTGATCTGGATTTTGTTTGTGCTTCAATGGTAGATGTCAGGGGAAGAGGTGAACACTTTCACCCTTGGTTTCTCAGCCTTCATTTGTGTATTTGTCCTCAGCTGGAATAGAAAGGAAATAAAATCCAAATATCGATAACTCCTGCAAACTGGCAACACCTGTTTTTCCCAGCCCAACAACCACCAAAGCAAACCAAAAGGCCATTGAAGGCAGGACCAATGTCCGACATCATCACCCTACCTACAAATTAGGAAGTCCTGTGTGCTTGTCTTTGCTTGAATTACTACCAGATAATTAGCACATCCCTACACTAATGTTGCACAGTCACCAACTAGAGGGAGAAATCACAGCTCGGGAGCTGATTTCCCAAACAAGCCATGGCAGGCACGCAGCGCAGGCTGGGGCTGGAGCCCGGCCAGGCAAGGAAGCAGCTCTGCTGCCTTCGGTTGTGGGGAAATAACAAGTGCAATTTTCCGTAACTGTTTATAAAAAATATAGCAATATATTTTCATGCTTCCGTGTAATTGGAATGAGTCCTTTTGACTTTGCCAGAGACTGTTCTTAGATGTGTAACAGCTTAAAGTGAATGAGTTTTGCCATAACTTTAGGTGACTATAACCGAATGTCACTTTATTTATTCAACAAGGGAAATTTGTCAGGGGAGGAATACCACATTTTGAATTATCACTGGAGAGAGAAGTGCTGACAACTGTGCTCAGTTTTTTAGTACCTAATTAGCGGCATGCTGGAACCGCACCTCCTCTCATTACTCCTGATTACAGCCTTATGCTGTTTTGTAAAGAATTAGCACAATGTTTATAAAACCCTTCCTCAAGAGTTGGTTTCTGAGGTTTTTTACCTTGCTGCCAAGCTGTTCATCTCCCCTGGGGATGATGAGAGCTGAGATTTTGACAAGGAAAAGAGAGGTGGGGTGCTTGGGAGTCGTGCCCACCGAGGCGGTGGTTAGCAGAGGCAGGGCTGCTGAGGCAGGAGCAGCAGCATCCCGTCAGCAAGCAGCTGGGAAAACTCCATCTCTCTTCATTGAAAACCAGTGCATCAAACTGGAGTGTTTTTCGGATGATAACAACTCACTCTCCATCATGAACACAGAGGCACAACTTTTCAGGAGTCCATTCTGCATCCCCTCGTTATTTGTCAATAAAAACACAGAAATTCCCAGCACGGATTGAGTGCTGCTCCTCAGGCAGCAAGCGCTCCTCTGGCAAGCTCAGTTTGTCAGTGCAGCAGAGATGAGACGGGCCTGCTGCTAAACCCAGTAGCAGCACAACAGCTGCACAGAGCAATGCTGTTGTAACATACCACTTGTTGTAGTGCTGCTTTTCCTCCTTGCCTTACCTGGCATCTGCTTGTTTCCTGGGCAATGCTGCTTGGGCAAGGGACCCTGCCCTGAAGCTGGGCATGACAGCAGGGCAGCCGGAGTGTTGCACCCCATGGCTGCCTCCCCAGGACCCACCCACTGTCCCCAACCTCTGCCAGTGTGGGTGAACTGCAGCAGCAGGAAACCTCAGTGTGCCCACTCTGCAGGACAGAGCACGAAGGTGGCAACGCACTACGTGGAGCTGAGAATGAGGAATCCCACAGTAGATGGAAATCACCGCCACTGCCAAAGGAGGAGAAAAATAAGAGGAATTAGAGATAGTATTAAACTAATCTCATCACAAAATAAAAGATATAGTTTCCATCACTCTCATGGGGCATACAAGTGTGAGTCTGAGAATGTCTCCTATTTGGCTGTCTAATATCCTCCATAGATAATGATTGCCATGATTGCCCTTCCACAGCACGTAGGACTCCAGCCCCACTGGACCCACACTGCATAAACAGATGATAATAACCCGGTCCCCCCTACAACTTAAAGATAGCACAGTAACTCACTGGGAGATATAAATGGATGTGAGAGGTGCAAATTTAAAATGAGAAAATGAGGAAAATTATGATATTATTAGCAGCAGACATGGTACCTCAGATGATTTTACAGGTGAGTTTCAAGGATAAATTTGCTTAGGAAGAAGATAATGAAGTGAAGTCCTCTCTCCAATGCTTTCAGTTTAGAAGTGACTAAATTTTAAGGACTCATATTATGCATACATGGAGATGAAGGAAAAGGTAGTGTGACTTTGTTAGGAAAATTAAGTTGACATGGCTGTCCAAGTCAGTGTGCAGATAGAGAGGAGGAGCAGACCACTGGAACTAAATCACGTAGCTTTTGAACAGCACGGCAAAAACACTGCACAGGAGAGGGAGTATCCAGGCTGAAAACAGAGTAAATGGTAGTATCCTCTCTGACAGGCAGCTTTGCTCAGGCCCTGGCGAAGGGTAACCCCATGTTACATGGATGAGAATCATAAAATCATGGAATTCTATCATTTTCCTTGAATCTGTGAACCTGCAGGTCTCAAAGGTGGGACTCATGAGTCACAAGGCAAATGCTGGGTTTGGAGTTGGGGTTAGACTTGAATCTGCAGCAGAAGCATCCTGGGTGGGGAGAGGCCAAGCACCTCTGGTCTGAATGCAGAGGGAACAAGTTGGGGGACTTCCCAAAGGAGACCATGAGAGCAGGAGGAGAGCAGGACTCGAGCCGGTGGGACTTCCAGCTGAGGAAGACAGAGGGAGGAATGGAGAGCAGAAATGCATGAGTGCCAACATCTGCTCCAAGACACAGGTAGAATTGGGAGGTGGGGTGCAAGTCATATGAAAACTGAGGCTCACTCACACAAAGAAACTGGGACCAGATTCAGGGAGATTGAGGTGAAAGCAAGTGTGGGGAAGGAGAGACTAGTCAGATGGGAGGGGAGGAAATGACTGGTTAAGACTGACTATACATGAGATACCATGAGAAGTGTGAAGGCAGCAAGAGAGAAGGGTACTGACTTCACATAAGTAGCCTGGTTAGAAATTCTCCAACATGAGTCCTTCCCACAGGCTGCTCCAGCACCAGCTTCCCATGGGGTCACAGCTTCCTTTGGGCTTCCTTCTGTCCAACTGCTCCAGCATGGGATATTCCATGGACTGCAGGTGGTTATCTGGTCCACCATTAACCTCCACAGGCTGCAGGGGGACACGCAGGCTGTGAAGACCTGCAGGCTGTGAAGAATATGCTCTTCACCATGGGCTACAGGGGAATATCTGCTCTGGTGTCTGAAGCACCTCCCTCCCCCCATTTCTTCACTGACCTTGGTGTCTGCAGAGTTGTTTCCCTCACATATTCTCACTCCTCTCTGGCTCCTGCTGCATAGCAGTTTTTCCTCTTAAATATGTTATCACTGTCACTGATGGGCTCAGCCTTGGTCAGCAGCAGGTCCATCTTGGAGCTGGCTGGCATTGGCCCTATCAGACACGGAGGAAGCTTCTGACATCTTCTCACAGAAGCCACCCTTGTAATTGCCCCCACTACCAAAACTTTGCCACACACACCCAATACAGATACACAACAGGTCACATTAAGTGATAATAGATTTTTTTGTTTTAAAACATGGAAAATGGAAGCCAAGCTATTCTCTGTGGTACATGGTAGGTGGATGAGAGATAATCATCATAATTTGAGGAGAGAGAAGGAGAGAGAAGGTCAAGCTGGCAAGGAGAAACTTCCACATCAAGGACAGTCAAGCACAGGTTGCCCAGAGAGGTTGTAGACTCTCAGCCTTGGGCATTCTCAAGACTCAGATGGAGAAAGCCCTGAGCAACCTGCTCTGACCACAGATACTGTCTGAACACAGCTTTGGGAAGAGAATAATTCCTGCTCTTCCATTAACCAACTGTTTCATTCCTCAGAGTTAAAAGCAAACAAGAGGATGGCATGGGAAAGCAATTAAAACACTTGCCATGGGCAGGTGTGAGACAAGAGAGGGTTAAGTGGGAAACAAACTCCTCCAGACTGGGAGTCAGAAGCTTGCTCCAAGGTCACCTATTTTCTTCAGAAAGTCTCCGTGAAGCTCGCTCGCAACCTTATATGACTAATCTCTTTTTGTACCAAACTGTTAAGAAGAAAACCATCCTATCTCTTGCTCTGCTAGCTCATATGCCAGTTTTTTCAGACAGATCCAAAGTTTCCATTCCTTCTAAGGACTGATTAATTATCCACACAAGTAAATACCTCTGCTTCTCCCTGTTGCCTTTCATTAAAATCCAGAAAGCTACAAACAAGCTCCAGTGAATATAATCAAGGTTGTAACTTCAAGCATGCAAAGGGTTGAAAAGGGAGGAAGGCAATCTTAATCCAGCCTCCTGATACATATGCAGTAACACCCAAATGCTTGACTGAAGCCACTGTAGCATGTGAAGACCTTAAACAATCACAGTAGCCTCAGATGTTTATGTGGTCCTAAACCCCTATGACTACCCAGTAGGTTGTTGGATTGCTTCCACCAAGTGCAATCTCCTGCTGCTGAAGAGTTCACACAGGAAAGTTACGCCCAAGTCTTAAAATACAGGCTTCTCATACACCTATCTGATGACCTGGGAGGCAAGCAAACCATTTGCTGTCTTCGCTCTGCAGCTGTTTCACCACAAACCGGTGAATGACAATCCCACAAAGCATTTCAGTTTTCACAACTTGCTGATTCTTGACAAAATTATCTTTGCTGGAAAATTCCTACCAGTTGTAGCTCTGAAGATACAACTGCACAAAAGCAACAGGAGCTGACCCTCTTCAGAAAACACAATACCCTTCTAGTGAATTTTACCCTGGCCCTGGATGGTTTGGTTATCTCCATTCTGTTGACCATAACCAGAGAAAGATAGATGGGATTTGAGGAAGTTGAAGCACATTCCATTGGCACTCAGAAGATCAGGAGCAGCATGATGGACCTGAGCCAGAATCATACTGGAAGCTTGCACAGGGCTCAGAGCGCTGGGGTGTTGTGTTTACTGTGACAACCGCAGCTTGGTATGGAGCCCACTGTGTGCTCCACAAGCTGGAACTTCTCCAGAGCTCCCTCCTGCAACTCCATTGTTTGCCCAAGCAAATTACTGGATTTTGTTTTTGATACTGAGACATGTTTCAACAGAACTAGGTTTATTTTTCTCACAAAGCTGCTTGCGCAGCCCTGCTTTTAACAGCGTGTATCGCTGACACGAATACAACTGCTTTTCCTCACAACAGCACTCTGAAACAAGAATTCCCTATTACACCATTAGTCATCGGTGCGATTCCTGATGACAATTGAATACTTGGCACATATTGTATGTGGCGTTGTCTTGGGAGGGCTGGTTTAATGAGAGTGTTTGAGTTCTGCAGCAGTGAAATGTTCTTCCTCCAACAAGACAGCCAGAGCCATACCTGGAGCTCAGGTATCCCGGTGGGACCACCTGCTCTCTCCAGTCAGCATTGCCTGGGGGTCACTGAATGTTGTCCCAGGGTGAACCTTCAATTGCCTTTTCATGAAATCATTAATTTGGATAAATCTGTTCCATAACCAGAGTGTTTCGGTTTGCCACCTTCTTCAGTAATATGGGGTGACGCTAATGACGGTTTGTATGAAACTGTGAACACACATTACGTGCAGTGGCCAGTATTCCTCTTTGCTTGCCAGTTCTCATCCAGCAACAGCAACACCAGCTTTAGTTTTTATTCTCAGAGCTCTTTGAGCACAAGACAGGCATCAGGGAAAGGCCAATATTTACATCCAGCAACCAAAGCATGATTTACAAAACAAAACCCCCAAACCCTCCAGTTAGCAGGCCATTCTGTAGCTCAGAACTGCACTTCATTAAATCAGGGTAATCAGAAATGGTTATTTCAATATTTTATGAAAGACATACACAGTTTCACAGAACTACACTTATATATTTATATAAATTTGCAATTTAGTTTAGTACATTACACAGAAAGGAGCTTTTCTTCTCAAATAGCATGTATGTTTATCAAAACAAACAAACAAAAAACCCAACTTAGGTCAACAGTATAAGGAAACAGAATAAGCACAGTTCTTCAAGTATTGTAAGTTCAGTTCTGAAGAATTAAAATTCTATATGTAATGACAGCTATAAGTGAACTGTGAATGAACTAATCATAACTATGTTTGACTGAATTAATCAATTCAGTTTTAGTTTGAAATTCATTTGAGTTTATAAAGGAACCCAAATTTATTGTGGATGTTTCCTGCAAGCCCCAAATGGTATCTGAAGGAGACCGAATTAAATTCTGGTGAAAGATGTGTCCAATTAACTAACCACAGTAAAGTTATAAGCAAAGACTGTTTTCAAAAGACTATTTAAAGAAGACAGAGCTTTTCTCCCTTACTTTGTGAAAGCTCTGCTGTTGATGTTAGCATTTTTGTATGAACAGCATTAATCATTCATAAATGTATGCTCACACAGGCTTGAAAATGCTGTGCTGCTATGCCACACATAGAACATTCCTAATACTCTGACCATTGACATTACTAGCTCCAGTGATTTTAAGAAAACTAGGATTTAATAATGGAAAAAATTATTTTCAATTATATAGAACTGTAGATATTCACCACCATCCAGGAGATGGTTTCTTTACATTATGTGAAGCTACTGAAAACTTCTATTAATAAATCAGGCCAAAATTGTCAACTCTATGTTAAAAGTTAGGCTTCCAACTCTGTATTAGACATGTACATTATAATGACCTTTTCAAACACATATGGGTTATGTAGCTCCTTTTTATTTTAGGGGACTTTTACTGTTAACATGGAAAAAATATTCAGAAGACAAGTAGAATTTTAAATCATACTGGGACAATTAGCTTCAGGCACTTGCACTGCAAAGGTTTGTGGTTTTAAATACATAGCCTGCTCTCCAGTACAAAAGTAGAGGTTTGAAAACATCCATATTTAGATACTGCGGAGTTTTAAGAATTCACATATCTACATTCAGCTTACATTTGCACGAGTATGTCAAAATGTTTTTTAATTCCTCCTCACACTTTAGGAGAAACATTCAAGAACTGACAGATCTGTGGAAAAAAAACCTCTCAAGTTGGTCATCAGGAAGCATCAGTGATTTACATATAATTATCCAGACACCCACAACAGACCAATCAGCCAAATAAATGGAAAGCTAATGTGACAGCTGTCTTCTAAATTCCACATCTTCTTCACTATAATTAAAAAAATAAAAGCAACAATGGGAAACCAGCATTGATATAAGGAGACTTAACACTTTAATTCACCTAACTTAATCATCTGTGAGGAGTAATTTATGAAATTATTAATCATGAAACATCAAACTAATTTTCAATTAGAAACATTCTCAGCCTCAAAATTCATGTAGACCTTGCCTATAGAATGGGAAAAATGCTTCATTACTTCTAATTTCACCAGAAAAGCTAAGTCATTTGCCTTGACTCAGCATCTTCAAGATGATGTTCAGGGAGAGCTGTTGCTTCTTGAGGGTCCATATGCTCTTACAGAGCACCTGGAACATTTGTTCTCCCAGATATTCAACACCACAAACTTTCAGCACTCCTTGCTTCCACACGAATTATTATGGGTTTTGCACTTTATTATCTTTGGTCCTTATTGACAAAGGTATTTAAAATACCTAACTCCTATTAAATCTTATGGTTAATTGGATTTTTGTAATCTTTCTGCATTCTGACTCCTGCAATCTTATCCAGTCCTTGAAAGAACTAAACAGAAAATTAAGAGCTGCTCTCAGTACTTAAGTAAATAGCCATGAAACATCGAGAAGCACTGTCTATCCATGCCCTGCCAGCAATGGAAATTGGACCCAGATCATGGTTTAAGGAGATAATCTTCATGAGCAGATGCTAAATGCCCCTCAGTTAGAAACGACCAAACAGAGCGAATTAGGACAAGGATGACTTGAATATAAAAACCACCAAGATACGCATAAGTCCTGGAAGCCGCTGTATCTGTTGCACACAAGTGAAAGTGCAGGCAACCAGCTTATGTAGCCTTCTATTCAATCTTACCTCCAATTTTGCAAGGAATGTTTTATAGGACAAAATTTTCATGTGCACTTCATGTAGGGGGCACAGTGCCAAATCCCACAGTGGCTGCAATGCCAGACTGAAGTGGACTGAAGTGGCAGCCAGGCCGGGGTCCTCCAGGGAGGATTTGTGGCAGCTCTCACAAACACACATGTTTTCTTGAAGGGAAACACCAAAGTAGAACTGGATTATTCAGGACTCTGGAGAATGACACTCAACATCCCCATGAACCCAAGATTTCTCTTTCTTTTGAGACACATGGCAGCTGTGTTTTCACATTACACCTTTTCCATTTCCAAATCTGAAGTTTATATTTATGCTCTTAAAGACGAATATTCATATGATATAACTATCACCACGGGTACATTCTTTACGGAAGTCTTCTGTTGATTCAACAGCTGTGTCATCTGATGTGTGTATGTGACACATAGCATATGCACTGGGAGTTTTGGACACACAGCCTCATAGTGTAGGCTCAATCTGTACAACACAGACTGCCCCATCAGCCTCCACAAACTGCTTCCTCCCACCATCACCACCACTCTGGTAGGATGGTCACTGTTTTTAGAAGATTTCAGGGCTCTGGGGCTTTTTTAATCTCACTCTAATCCTTATTAATGACCTTTCAGTATGCTAGTTAGTTTTATTTTTAAAAGTTGCCAAATTTGGCCAAAAGCAGAGTTTTGATGCTTTATATTCTTTAACAATTACTATTATGCCCTGAAGCACAAAATTATCATGCACTGTAATTTTTTTTTAATTCCTCGGTTCATTTTCCATCTTTTTTCCCCCAAAAAATATATATTATCTTGCAAACAATTGCATAGTGAAGAAAGACAAAAAATAGGTTAGAAACTATAGTTATTTTCATCTTGCTTCTCCTTTGGTGAACTATGCAATATATGCAATGTACAGAAAAAAGTGGTGAATTATGCAACACACAGAAAAAAAGGGCTAATTGGTGTCGTGATATATCTGTGGAATGTATTTCTTGATCTCAGTCTCTAGTCCCTGCCCCTAATACTCTGCAGTTCAGAAAAAGTTACCAGAATTTTATTGCAAAAAAGTGAGTGAATACATATTCTAGACATATAAAAACTGTACTGTCAAAATGGTTTCTCTTTTATCCAAAATATTGAATGAAAAGGAGCAGTAGCCAATCTTGGAGCCTTGCATATACACAATAAGCAGAGTCCTGTACTTGTTAGTCCCCCTGCTTCCTAGTTATTTACACTGAAGCTTCTTGGTGGCTGCTCTGCAAATATCACAGATGGAGATACTAACAAAATTTGGGTCCTTCTGGAATACATTTGGATTAGCAGACAGTGGTACCTCTTTGGTATCTAGCTGCTAATCAGTCTTAACGTGACCTGCCGCTCATTCTGATGGATCTCTGTGTAATATCACAATAAAATAAAAAATAATCTGCAGAGTATCTTCTACAAAACTAACGTTTCCCTTTTCAAATACATTTCTCGTTCTGTAACAATCCTGGGGAGAAACGCTGAATGTCTTTCAGTCTCCTTAAGAAGAGGAAGAAAGGGCTATATCAAGGTTGTCTTTGTTCAGTCCCATGACTCCAAAAAAGTGGTTCGATATTGAAGAGTACCTTCACCAGAGAAGCATGATGATTAGAAGACAAAAAGTTCCAGATATTTTCAGAGCAAAAATCTTAAACATTGATCTCATCTCTGAAATACAGCTCGGTAACTTAGCAAACATTGCCTGTCACTGTGTATCAGCAGTCTTCCTTGACATGAAAGACGCAGAGAGAAGACTGACGTGACATAACATTAGGATAATCAGCTTCTAGAGACACAATAAATTTCGCACATGAAAGTATGCAACTTGAGCTGAATGTCATTAGCACATCTCATGAGAGCTGATTAAAGCAGCCATTACAATAAAGCAACATTTAGTGAAACAGAGTTGAAATAACGTAATGATCACAGCTCAGAGCAGTTGATCTCTATCAACCTGCGTTAGGATGTGATGACATTCAAATTCTGAACAGCTGATACTTGACAGCAGTTAGATTTTTTTAGGTATCCATGGACATTGAATCACTTAATAATATAGCATGCTAATAAAATACTTGGTGGTCTTCAATATTTTTCCAACTTAAAATCAGTAACAGAAAAGACAAAAATGAATCCTAGCTAATAGCTGAAAATGCTTTGTAGATCAGACTAAAGAATATATTCCATCTGATTGACATATATGCATAAATTTTTTCTGGAGGAGCACTCATTTTTACAATCACATCAACCTAACAAATTTGGGTACAGATGCAAATTTCAAATATAGGCTTAAATAGCAAATAAAACACACACATAAAAGCAATACTTTCTAACAAGCAACAAAAGCCTTGAATGGCAAGATGTTCTGAGCACCCCTTAAATACTCCCAACACCAGAAATCTGCATTAAAGATAAAACACTGTATTTTAGGAAATGCTGCTTTTATATCTAGTATGTTAGTAATTGTAAGGCTACTCCTCCATATTCTCTGGCAGATTTTGCTGCGTGTTTTCTCTCCTGGATTACATAACCTGCAGAATGCAGATCAAGGACATGACTGATGATCCTTCTGTAATTAAAGCTCCCTAATGCTGCCAACATGAGCTCTGTACAGAGCCAGGCAGAAACTACCTTGCCCTTTTCTGAGCCCTTACAATCTCTTATGCAGGCAGTAATCACAAGCTATTACAGGTAAAGAGAGAATATAATTTATTTGTATTTTGGGGAAGAAACCAGAAGATATTAATGAGTTCTGTTCAAAACTGGTGATGTCTACAAACACTCCTCATACAACCAACACATTCTTGCACAAAGGAATCCCCCAGAGGGATTCATCAACCATATCAGCAGATTGTTAGGTTTAGTCTAAAAATTAACTCACCTAAGAAAAAAAAAAAAAAGGTAAGAGGCAGACAATTTTGCATTTTTTAATATAGACCAAAGAAAGTTTATTTTTGCCTCACCACACTCTACCGTTAAAAAATGGAAACAACAGATTCCAGACATCTCTGTATTTAAAAGATGAAGTCTGTGTTTGTTTGCATGGTAGTTGACTTGCATAGTTCATTTATAACAATCAGTCAGTAGCAAAGCTACTGCAAAATGAACAACTCTTGAATACAGATTATGTAGAATATTAATTTCAGTAGTAATGGAGTACTTGGATGCTGGAATGTGAAGAGACTAATGTATAATACATCTCACAGTATGCTGGCAGAGGTTAGAGGACTCCGAAGCCTCACAAGACAGAAACCATAAAATGTGCATATTACATGATCAAGAGGGAAAACAGAGACTGAATTTCTAAGACACACAAACTAAGATCAACCCAGACAAATGGGGGCTGGGGGGGAAGTGGACAGCTTACACTATAAAGCCACTTTCTGAAAGCAAACAAACTATCTGGATTATTTAAACTTCTAAAAAAAAAGTCACAAAAATTATCTGCAATGTAATACTGCAGCCCACAGATTACTAACAAGTACTGAAATGAAGTTTTCTCCTCTTACAGGTAGAGGTAACCGAAGAGATAAATGTACTGCTGGTTTAATCTATTAATACAGTTTCAAATAACTGCTTTTAGGCAACTTAAAAAAAACCCAAAACCAATAAAACCCAAACAAACCAGCACTCAACAATTTTTTGCATCCTCAGCATTTTCAACACTTTCTAAAAGCTCCCACTTTCAGTTTTTCAACTCAAGCTGAATTCTGTCGCTGAACAAAGCCAGCAGTTAAACAGAACAAAAAAAGATGTCACCTCTTCATGTGTGTAAGTAGACAAAGCTTTGTGTGTAAGAGAGTTCATCCCCATAACATAATCCATGTTGTGGAGGTACAGTATGTTAACAGACAACTACTACTTTTGAATGAACAGTTATGAGGAAAGTTATAAGGATCTATTTATGATATTAACTTTAGACAGTTAAGATTTTTCTGTTCAGTGCAACCGAAAGTTTCTGTAGGAAAAGGTAAGAAGAAACAAAGCTAAGTAAGTTCTGGTAAATGAAGACTGATTTCACATATCAAAATTTCTTTTAGTTACAAGGATGAGCTTAATAATAAGACTACGCATGAACATTTTAAACCTACAGCTGACAGACAGGACCAAATAGCACAAGATGAAGTTCCTTTAATTTTAATAAGGGAATCATGAAAGTAACTAGAGGCCTCAGATACTTCAGATTTTAAACTTTACAAGCATCACCACAAAGAAGTAACCAAGAAACAGACTTCCATCTGTGTAAGACCCAAACAGTGTATATGCAATAGTGCTTATGGAAACACTGAGACAACCATGGATGTCCTGCCTGGCTTCAAGCCGCTGCTCCAGAAGGATACAGACCTTCTGTGGATGTCTTGTTATACCTGCCAGTCCTATGCAGGTGTCAAAGGGTTATGCAGAAGATCTGAAGCATCATCAAATCCCTATGTGCTGTATGCAACCTCTTTTATGACTAACTTCTGAAAACAATTCCATTTAACTGTTCATACAAGTACCTGAACACATAGAAGTCACTATTTCGATGCAATGAAAAGCTATGGATGTGGGTGTCAAAACTACAAATATGGCAGGTTATGAACTGTTTGTAAAACTGCAAGTACACATATTCATTACAAACAGTAGTGTACACTCCAGGTGAAGAAAAACTTGATAGCAAATCATACATGGATACTGTAACAAGCTGCATCTTCTTCTCATGCTGGACTCCCATTCTTTGGTCAGTCTCTCGTATGTCAGCGCTGTAAGCACTCCTATTTTTCTTCCCTTCCGTTTTCCTTCCCACAAGGTGGCAATCCAAGAAATCCCTTGGGTAACTAAGCTGCATATTTTATGCCAAGGTACTTGTGAGGAAATGGAAGTCAAGAAAGAACAGTATTACAAAACACTCCCTTTCCTCTACCTTAGAAAGTAATTCTGGAGAAGGGCACCACCGAATGTGGCTGCCACTGAACTATTTTCGTAACGACACATCTAGAAAGAGAGATAATGCAGTGCATTTAAACACATCTCTCCCTCCATGGCTCAGGTCAGTTAGCTTAATACAGGAAATTCCAGATACTTTTTAGGTTCAAAAACACTGAAACGCACAAAAGGCAGCTGATTGACCGTTCAGGCTCCACAAAGGATGCAGTACTTACCTTTTAAGAACATAGTTTATTTAATATAAGTTTTTTCTCCAATATACAAAATAGGGAACTGTAGTCCCAATTAACATTTACATAGTTACACAGCAAATAATTTCCACCATTTACAACAACTGTCAACTTTCCCACAATCCCCACTGTATTACAGCCAAGAAAAAAATCCTATAATGTTTTACATACCAATCAGTTATATTTTAGACTTCCTTGCCTCTTTTTCTTTTTTTTTTTTTTGTTTAAGTTGCAGTTTCTGATATCAGTTTAATTAAGAATTTACAATTATTTCAGCTTCACTAAAAGAAAAATGAAATATATAATTTGGAATACTATCTCAAAAACCCTCTACAAAATAAAAGTCAGTATCTTATAAAAATACATTGCAGGAGTAAAACCAGTGATACAACAAAAATGTTTTAGATTTTGTCAGGGTATAAAATATTTAGCAACTAGCCTCAGCTTTTAACTACACCAAAAAAAAAAAAAAGACCAAACATTTTCAATTAGCAAAAAGTAATGTGACAGTTCTTTTACAATGCTGTACCTTTAGTATGCAAAGGACTTCATCCTTCTAACATGCACCATTATCCAACTGATTCACTCCTTAACCTTTTTCCAACTGAAAGATGAAAAAAGTTTTTAAAATTATTTGAATCCTTTAAGAAAAATCCAATCGTGTTTTCTGCATCTCCCACAATATTTAAGCTTTACTTTACAATGCTGGTTGTTTAATCATGATACATAAATTTCTACAAAAGAATTTTAGCCAAACCAAGGCTTTAGAAACTTTACATTTTACAAAAGCAATTTGTTACAGTGTGATAGTTCCTAAATAGCCCAATTTATTTAATGACCCTGTTAAAGATTTGTTCAACTGAGTGAATAGGTGAAGTCATTTCCTGAGCTAAAAGATACAGGTAAGTAAATAGTCAGTTATAGCAGCAGACAGCAGACATTCTTTTTAAAAGTTGTAACAGCATCAATAAAATTACCTTAGAAAATGACAATAATGTAAAAATCACCAGCTGACGAGGGAGTGACAAGGACATCCAAGACCTGATTGCCATAATCTGGAATGCACATCCCATGACTTTCCAGAAATTACATTCAGCTACTGTCAAACAATGTACTGGGAAGGGGAAGAACGTCAAATCACAACACTTCATTTCTTACATATCAGGTGTTTTGTCAAGATGTAATTCTTAATGCTGTTTCATAAATCTGAAGCAAGGTAAACTGCTTGGTTTCAGAACGCTTCACCCTATAGGACTTGAGTATTATTATTTTTAAAGAAATGTGGTATCTTCCATCTCATGAAATTACAGGCTTATTTCTTTTTATTACTCAGACATAACTTCTACTTGAGACCTTGAGTGGTTTTTAAGATAGTCACCCATGCCATTGAGAACAGAAGTTAATCCATTTTTAGGAGAGGAAATAATACCCTGAAAATGGTTTACTTAGATCCAAATAATTCTAATTTGCTTAGAGTATGAAACATTAACAAATTACTAAAGAACTATAAAGACCAGTATACCACCGCTGCACCATCATTTTCTTATGAAACTATGTAATAGTTTGATCACTTTTTTCACTCATTAATGGAAAGAGGATATTCTAATTTAATTAAATAAAGTACCTCACTTAGATACCAGTTCCTCCAGAAGGAAATCTCTCTTCTGTGTTATTTTTTTTGCAGACATTGTAGGCATTGTTTTTAGAATTTATATTGGCTCTTCTTTAATATTTGTGCATAATTAGTTTTAATTCAAATTAATATAAAAAATGTCCAATACTTGTTAGAATAAAGGACAATACACAAAATCCTAAGTTACAATAATTTATAAATAAAAATAAACCATTACAAACCAAATCTTTCCCCATACGGAGATTAAAAGCCATAATCTTGACTGATTGTTCCCGATCATACATTATAAATAACGTAAGCTTCTTCAGAGAAGCAAAACATACTTGCCTCCCTGACACCAGTTCATATCTTCAGCTAAACTACTACCATCAAGAAGGCAATTGTGTTGGGCCCAGATATATCTTCTTGCTTATATGTTAACCCTTTCAACCTAATTCTTCTAAACTTAAGCACAGGAAACTAAGTTCACAAAGAGTCCTTTACCTTTTATACACGAAGTCTGTATAAAATACAGATTTCTAATGCTCCTGTTACACCAATCTGGCAGTGCAGTTAGAACCTGATTCAAATTCACCGAAGTCCATGAAAGGTGCTCCAGTGATCTTAAAGGGCTTTGAATTAGGACCACAGAGATAGTATTACCTAACAGAAAGCTCCTGCAAGAGTGGCTGGTATCTCTCTTTTTGCTTATGGGATGCAGTGGAGATGTGTAGTCAGCATGATACCTGAGGAAATAAAATGAAAATGATACAAAGGTTTTAAGAATCCCAAACTCTTTGCTTAGTTGTGTGCAAACTGTGCTACTGCCCCTGGAGCTCCTCCCTGCTTTCCTTTTTTCTTCAGTGCTTGCTTCATTCCAAGATAGAAAAGATGTGAGGCATAAAAATCTCTTCACCACAGTTCCCCCTCAATCACGAGACTGATAGAAGAGGATGTAACCAGATTCAGAGTTCTTTGAGATATCTGATGTCAACCCGTAGAATTCTTCAATAGCTTGTGCATCAATTTTCTGTATGCAAAAAACCACAAATTTAAAGTAAGAATATCTTGCATAATATATATGTGACATTAAGTTCCACTCTAAAAACTATTGTCAAACAAAAATAACTTTCATTTAGTTACATATAGTAATAAAATCCAAATAATTTTTAAACTTGATAGGTTTTGGATTGCCCTCTGCCACCAGCTGTGCAGAGGGTAGTGGATATATACATTTTATATATCAATTTTTAATTATTGAGTGTAGTATGAGTACAACCTTATGTGCACTGCTTGTATGAATTCCACATAGAAAAGTTTCAAAGACAACAATATCCCATTGAGACTTCAAATTCAATATGAAGAATTCAAGTGCAGATTATCATTTCCAAATCTAAGCAGTGTAAGACAACCAAGTGCAGAGGAGAATAAGGAGAAGGCAGAGAACAAAGGCCAACTTCCTCTATGTTTTTCACACAATGTTTGCTTGTGATCCTGTTAGCTTGGAAAGCCTCCTATAACCAAGATTTCTGTGGAAAAAGCCAAAACTTCTGCTAGGAAGATGAAAAGAGTATTGTCTGGTTTTCATTGTCATCATATTCAATTACAAAAGAAACTGAAAGCAAGCTCTCTTGCCACATTTTAAATCAAGGGAAATTTAGGCCACAAATAAGAAAAAGGTGAAAAAGCTAAGTTTTCCTTCACTTAAGCAGATTTTATTTAATCTAATTCCCATTACTTGGAATAAAACCTCTCTTGGGAAGGTGTGAGCCATTCCAACTTCATGAACCATGGGCCTAAGTGTCAACGAAATGTTTTAAGTCTGAGAACAAAAAGATTCTTTCCTCTCTCTTTAGAAGGGCTAAGAGGAAAAAAAATACATTACTGCCAGGTGTTAGAGCTTTGTAACTGGAGAGATTGTCCCTGATGTTTGCGAAATCATGTGAGATCTACTATATCTCTCTGTTTTCCCTGGAGGAAAATGAACTTTTGACCCTATCGAGACACTTCAGTTTACTGCGTATCTTGATAAGACACAGAGGCAATCCATCTATTTTCCCAACAGCTCTGTGTATTTCCATGTTTGTTATTTCCTGTGTGAAAAAGTGCCCACAATGTGGCTTGGAGGGAAGAACTCTTCAATACTCTTTTACTTGCCCTGCCAATTAACAATGTAATTCCAGCATCTGCCTCATTCTTTTTCTTTTTAATTATGCAGTTCTTGTGTATTGTAAGGAAAATGTAAACTATTCATTTTACAGATTTAATTAATTGAAATAAAGTCAGGAAAAGGAGTTGGACAGCACAATCATACTTTTATTCACGCAGAACATAGACAAAGGGGAAAAAAGGAAGATTATAGAACAAGTAAAAAACCTGAGATGATATAATATAGGGACACCAGCAGTTTCCACTCTCTTAATAAAGAATAAAAGATAAGTGATGAAACAGAAAGATGACAAAGTTAAAACTGGTGAACTGCTGTTCAAAAAATTAGTTGGAAATCTTTTTTTTTTCCTTAATACTAAGAATTCCTGGAAGCATGGCTAATATTAGTAAGAATACAACCAAAAGCAAAAGGCTTCTGTTTCAGGGATTAACTTTTCAATTTTAGGACAAAACCTTAAAAATCTGAAGTCTTTTCCTATTTTGGTATTTGTTACACCTTTGTCTAAAACAATCGAGGGTACTCAATAAAACAGACTACCAGACTGATCCATTCCATCCTGATCTGATCCATTCCTAAATGGATCATATGGCTTGCTCCAACAAATTGCCCTCAGAAAATAATTGCAGTAAACCCACGTTTTCTCTATCTTTATTTGCCCATGTCTGGTTGTGATAGGACCAGCTTATTAAACAAAGGTGAAAGACAGTGGTCATAAACAAAGGAGCTTCTTTTAAGAAGTATTAAAACCAAAATGTAATTCAAAGTATTGTACAGTCAAATTGTAAGGCACAGCTCTGCGCTCACAGTTACTGCCAGTTAGACTAGGGTTAAACCCTTTTTACTTTAAGTAATCATATACAAAACGGAGGTGCATGCACTCTGGTTGGTATGAGAAAATAGTCCAGGGTTACACAAAGCTTACCTCAACAATATCATCATCAAAAAGCAACCAAAAATCATGACTCTTCACTATTGCAATATAATGTCCTCTGTTAGGGCCACTGTAAAATAAAATTAGAAAAGAACACAGACAATAACACACATGTATGTAGAAATGTGTTTCATTACATTGGCTTTTTTATTGTAGAAAAGCAATACTTAACAGTAATTAAAAGGGCTGACACTAAATTTTTTTTTGTATGTTTCTCTTTTTTCCCCCCCACTTATACCATCTTCATAATGAGGTCTCACTTATCTCTACATTTAACATTGTGCTAAAAAGAGGATTATAATTTCAAATTAGGAATAAACAGCACAAGCATAAAAATATAAATGAAATTACAACAAAACAAAATAAGAGACAGAGAAGTGAAATCAAGAAAACATTCTCACCCCAAACTATTTCCAATCTTCAGAAAGAAAAAGCTGTAGAGCTTCTACAATCTCCATTGGGAATGTCTTTATCTGGCCCACTGTACACAAAACTGAACTACAATGACTGTTTAGAAGCCTTAAGAACCCTCACAGCAATAAGAAGGGCTCAGAACCAAATTAAAACTGTGGTAATGCACAGCTCTTCAGTTTATGGTAGACAAGAAATTTCTCCACAACTATGACAGAAAAATCTAATCAGATTTCAAGTAAGGAAATAATACACTTTCTGAAATAGCTGAACCTTACAACTGAAAGTGGACAGCTAGTTACAGCAGTCCTGGAACTGCCTTAACCGGCTAACAGCACTAATGCAATTTTTATGTCTAGAACAGAGAGGGAAGGTTGACATCTCTGAACGCCACACCTGTGTACCAAATCACATAATTCAATGAAAACAGCTTGTCTCCTGTCATGGCTTTGAGAATGGATAAGTTCCCATGACCGCAGCTTGAATGAGGGAGACAAAAATGGTCAGAATTAGACAGAACGGTCAGAAATGGATAAAATGGATTTTCCCCAAAATCCAGAATAAGAGTATCCCAGAAAACTATTCTACAAAGGCTTATTTTCCATAACTGTCCTGGCCAACTTGGGATCTAGTCATCTTAACTCTACTGTAATCCTAGGTCTACCTAGGGAGGAATGGAGGGGTGGGTGGGACAAAAGGCAGTAACTGGCAACTAAAGGGCAGGTCTGTCATTTTGAGGGACATCGAGAAGTTGGAGGAACGGGCTGATAGGAACCTCATGAAGTTTAACAAATACAAATGCAAAGTCTTGTGCCAGATTATCTCCATCCAACAGCACCAGTCACGAAACAACTGGCTAGGTGTGTTCAGAAGGTCAAAAAGTTGCGCTGTTAGCCAGCAGCGCATAATTTTGGTGACAGGACTCTGTGGGGCTGTACTGTAAGGGTAGAGCCATCAACAATGTGATAATCCCCACCATTCTGCATTCTGGGACCCAGAACTCGACATGGGACTCCAGACATGACCTTGACAGTTAAGGGAGAGACTGGTAAACTGGAAGAAGTCCAGTAGCAGGCCACTACATTTGTCAGAGGGCTACAGCACCAGATGGATGAAGAGAGCTGGCTTTGTTTAGCCTGAAGACCAAATGAGGACTCCAGCTGCTGTCTTCCACTACCCAAAAAGGAAGAGTTATAAAGAAATCAGAGCCAGCCTCTTCTCATAAATGTACAGTGGAAGGACAAGAAGCAGTGGTCACAAAGTGCAGCAAGGGAAATTCTGACTGTATATAGGAAAAAACCACAAAAACCCTTGTGAGAACATTTGATGGACTGGCACAAGCTGCCCAAAGAGGCAGCAAAATCAGCATTCCCAGTCACAAAACTGAAAGCAGTAATCTAACATCAAAGTTACCCCTGCTTTGAGCTTTACGTAGTTGACCTCACAATGTAAATTATTCTATGATTCTAGATGTTAAATCATAATTTTCAATTCAGGGTATTATCTATCAATAAGCAGTTTGTAGAGCAGCCCTGATTTTAAGACTTAAAGCCACAAGAACATTTGTTGAATATAGCAAAACGGAATACAAATTTAACAGTCATATTCTGAAAGCAAGGAAACAAAGTAATCAACAAAACTCATAATATACAGATATATTTCAGAAAATGTTTCTCAAGCCTTAAAAAAACCCCACAGCACCCTAAAGGAAATCTGTTCTGTAATGTTTCTCTTCCTAAGAAACCTTTTTTAAAAAAATTACCTTTAAATGTTATTCGAGTTATAGAATATTGCATGTTTTGTGTTGTTTTTTAAACATAGCTCATACAAAGATCTGTGATGTGAAATACACTGTTATCACTTTTCACAAGGAACTATCATGGCAACGAAGTCTCACGTTCTGTCAGAATCTCTTCACAATGCTTTCTTTCCTAAGAAACTTTTCTTTTAAGAGGTTTTTAAATGCTATTAGAGTTATATGATACTGAGTGTTTTTTAAACACAGTTAAGCTTATACAAAAAATCCCTTGTGTAAAACAGAGTTATTACCTTCCACAATGAACTACCACAGCAACAAGGTCATACATTCTGTCAGGATTTGTGGCATCTCCTGAAGTGTTAAATAAACGAAGCTCTAAAGGAAAAACTACTCTATAAGAGAGTTTTGTGTATCGATGCAGCTGATCCATGTACTTAAATCTCTTCAAATGGAGAGCTAGAATCATAGGCAGCTTTTTTACTTTCATCCTGAAAAAAAAAACAAAACCAAAAAGCCAACAATATTTCCAATATCCAGTCAAAACATTTAGTTTTAGAGGAAACCTGTTCTACTGAAGTCTTCAAAAATTTTTCCAAGTATTAAAAGATGCACAAATAATCAGCTGTTTAACAAATATTGTTATTATAATATATAAGAAGAAGAATAGCCATGATGAAGCCACATAATAATTTAGACACGATGACTGCATAGCACAGAACTCAGTTTTTAAACACACCTCCTCATAGCTCTCCTGAGTTCCCAAAAGCAAAACCTAGATCCCACTTGGTATACAGCAGAGGTATTGGAACAAAGTTGTTCCAGAGATCCCGTTCCAGTTGAATTTCTCAGTAAACCAGCCAAGTCAAACAAGCTTTTTAATATAGTTACACCACTTTGTTACATATGTATTACTCCAAGTTTTCATATCAAGCCATTCATTTAACACTGCCAAGGGATACAAATAGCCCACTGTTACTCACCTTACCTCATGCTACCTAACCAAGCTAATGCTGTGCTCTAGCACAGTAATTTTGTACAAATGTTGCAGCATTATTTTATGGTAGTCAAAGCCAGAAAATTATAATCTAGTTTTATTGAGGGCTCCCTTTCCTAGTTTGAGGTATTGAGATCTTGCATCAGTGCCTACAAATCCTCCTAAGTCCACCACAGCTGGCCTGGCAGCAAGAACAGAATTTCACTCTCTGGGCAATAAATTTGCCCATACTAACAGAACGACTAGGCTAAAGTGCTCTGCTTCATGGCACAGCTAATTGCCTTAGATCAGCACTGTGTTCAATTTTTCAAAATGGCTTCAGCCCCCAAAGGTAGCTTAAAAGTCTCAAAAATACAGCTCAGGTTTCAGATATGTCTACTAAGAACATATTTTTAGAATGCCAGGAAATGTTTGTACCAGACTATCCTTTTTCAAAAGATAGGGGGCTGTGGACAAAACCATTGAAAACACACTTTTCTTCCTTTTTTCTCATTAAATTTAGACTGACAGTAACCTGTACGAAACTCTGATAGGGGGTTAGGTTAAACCTGCTAGGTTAACTTTCTCCATGGCAAGGGAAGATGACAGAAGCAACTATTTTTAGGGAGATTTATATTTTTATTATATTACTGAGGTACAGATATAATTTCTGCTTCTTCATTTTCCAAAATGAAAGTCCTCTTCTCAAAATGCATCTGTGTTTGACACTTCACCTTCACCTTTCACTGGTGAAAAAATTCAGTACGCCACCTTTGCTAGTTGAGTAGACACTACCACACATGAGCTCCATGTTATAAAGATGGAAGAAAATTATGACTGTAGTGAAACTGAACTTACACCCAACATGGAAAGCAAAATACAAACAATAAAAGTTGTGTTTTGCCAATATGGCGGTGCCTACAGTACAGGTTTATGTCAACACAGCTTATATTGGTCAAGGATCACATTACCTCCCACACAGAAAAAGAGCCAAGGCAAGAGAAAACAACGGGACAGACCTGGCTTCACCACCCTCTAATACACTCCAATTAGTGAGCTTAGGCAATGTGTGAAGGCAGACTTTGCAGATGAGATGTGCCAAAAGCCATGTGCCGAATCCATAGTAAACCAAATAACCAGGATCAGTGGTATAACCAGTAGAGCATGTCAGTGTTCCCACCTCTTCAAACAAATACTTTCTCACATAGTAAATACCACATAGTACACAGAATCAGAGGTTTTTCAGAAGAATTATGAGGCAGACAATAATAGTTTTTAACAATAATGAATTTCAGGCTTCCACAGAGCTTCTGATGCTTTCCAGGAGCACTGTCCCGCAGAAGTTTAGCACAACTAATTACGCACTTTTAAGAAACAAGAAACTCACTTAACAAAAAAGTTGCAAGCCTCATTCTGACTGAATCAGAAAAAAGTGCTATCAAAGTGATTCTTACAGCAACTGGAAAAAATATTTTATTATTAAGACAAAACCAAGTTTAAAAAGTCACATGAAATCAGTGACTATTCATCATTACCCATAATCTTTGATTAGTCACTGGTAGTTTGTTTTAACTTGTCTTTTTAACTTATCTTTGGTCTTAAGAACACTTTTTTTCTTGTTCCTAAAATAAACAGTGATTCAAAGGAGTCCCAAAATGCTTTATATGGATTCTCATTACTCATGGAAGCAGGCTCATTGAATTCAATCAAGAGGAATGTAACCAAGTTACTCTTAAGTGGAAGAAGGGTGAGAAAAGTTAAGGGAAAAAGAACATTCTCCCCCTGCCTCATACACACACACAAGCAAATACAGGAGCATTTTCATGAAATATGTAGGTTATTTTTTTTCCTCCCTGAGTCTGATGTACCTTTTATGTGCTTCTTGCTTACTGCGACATTCTTCACAGTAATATTTGTATTCACTGCACAGAGTTTCTGTATTGCTGAAACCCCTGAATAAAAAAGAAAAAGAAATGCTCTAGATATTAGTTTCTTACCTGAAATATACATGTAAATATGTACACTATAAACATAATTTTACACTCTTAACAAAAAGCTAAACTTCACTAAGCTTGTAAGTTTTTAGTTTTACCTACTCCTTTCTGGATAACAGATAAAAGACAAATTACAAAAATTCAGATTGTTGCATCTACCTTAAACAATGTGTGATTGAAGTATTCTGCTCCACATCAACTGAAAGGTCTAAGAAGTCTTCATCTTTGCTGCTTATCTGCAGGAAAAAAAGAACCAATAGATTACAGTTAAAACTAGTTATACTAATTTACCTCTGGTTTTCAGTATCATTTTCTATTGATAGAATGCATCTTTTACCTTACAACAGCCTTTTAAAAATTGTTACAAGAGGCCTTTCTATTTCAGAGATTTGCTAAATCTCTGTTTCTGATTTTGTTCAGGAGTAGGGAACATTATATGTGCCTGTGGGGGTATATAATGCCAGTTTTCATTATGCTGCGATTCCAGCTCAACTTCAATGCCAAGATCCTTCTACACCTTACTCTTTTCCAAAAGAATACAATCACTGGGATTCTTCTATTTAGTGTTCTCTCCTGTTCTTCACCTATGATTCCCTCCAACTGAAAGTTAGCTATTTGTATATATCACATAGTGTCCATAATAAAGAGCACAAATATTTTGAAGCATCTTCCTGGCTAGATTCATACCATTAAATGAGAAACAGATGGTAAATTTGTTGGTAAATGAGAGCTTGAGACTTGGTCTGATAGGGGCAGAATAGTGCATAGTCATTTCTTACAAAAATGCAAGAATAACAATTAAAGTAAAAAAAATATAAAATCTTAGAAGCAGAGAATAAATTCCATAACAAAACCTGAAAAAATGGTGATGAATGAAATCCACAGCTGCCCTGAAAATCAACTCTGTTATCAAAAGATTTAGGAAATAGTAATCTGCACCCTTAACTTTTGTCTGCTAGTGTTTTCTCTCTGTATCTAAATATACTCAATGCTGCTGATGAGAATGTCCTCTGCCTTTTATGACTCCTAGGTACAAAAGTATAAATGCTTGTAGAAAAGATGCCTGGCTGCAGTTTCTTGATTGAAAGCAGGAAAAGTTAAACAGCTAAAGGAAAACTAATCTAAGCTGATCTTTAAAACATACGAGATTTATGTTCCCTTTTCAACTCAGAATAACAATAAATTTGAAAATTTTTCTCTGATTATCAAGAGATGAGAAACACACAGTTCCTAAGGGCAGCATCTATGGAGAATACGAAGAAAAATACAGGTTATCAAGACAACTATTTTTGAGAAATAATACCATAGGACAAATCTGAGAACTTATGTAATCAAGATAAAAGCTTCTGTTAATACCTGTGGGTGGACTGGGCAAGGAGTCCTCCCACTCTTTCATAGCTAATCTTTCCAAGAGTAAATGCACATGTACACAAAACGTTAGTACACCAGTATATATCACAACTACTACATCATTTAGATGCTGAAGTATAACATTTATATTTTTAAAGAGATCTCAGAACATATATGGAAAACTTCCAACATGATTTAGGAGGGGAAAAAAAAAGCCACCGTCATCTTCAGTGTGCTGCACATTTCCTGTCTTCAGGGATGTACTACGGTTTAGTTGTGTGGACAATTTTCAAGATATCCCCTTGCAAACCACTTTTGGAACTATCAAACTCAAGTTTATAACACCAAGAACTCTGGTGGAAATAATCTTAGTTTAGGGATTAAGAACGGCTCAGAAAAAAAAAAAACCAGTTCTAGAAAATACTCTGCTGCAGTGCTCAGCTAGGACAGCTGGAATTAAGGAGTCATGTGATCAGTGTTATTCAGACAAGCAATTACAGAATTCTTCCTCTCTTGGTCTAATCAAAGAAAATTCCATGAAAGAATAAAGATTTCACAGGCAGCTTTGCTGCAAGCAGAAGCCGTAAGGGTGGGGAGGAGACAGAGAAGAGGAAAGGGATGTGCTGTACTTGGTTAAAAAAGACATTGGTACTGAAAGCAGAAGTTCGCTAAAGGAATTCTTCCATTCTTAGTGATAATAATGATAATATTGCCTTAAAGAACCTCTCTCAGGTTAGCTTGTGCATTTAGGATCATGAGGAACCATGAAAAGCTTTATTGAAAGAATAGCCAAGTGGATTTTTTCCATTTATGTTGATAATTTTGAATCACTATTCTTAATTTTTAAGATTTTTTTGAACACTCATATTTGAACAGTATTTCCACCCCCCCAACATTAACTTATACAATTTTAATTTAAAAACAAAAAAAAGATTTAAAAGTCACCCTCCATCCCTCCACTCACCCCCACCTCACTTTTGTAGAGGTTCTGTTTCAAATAAACATCACTAAGTTACTTAGACTAAAGTTGCCAGTGCTATATATTTCAATCTATAGAATGGAAAAAAAATGGACACTGTCAAAAAACCTCACCACTTCCAGAATCAAGCCCTGATGTGTTCAAAAAGCCATCTGAGTGCTCCTGACAGGAACATATGAGTAACAGTGAAGAATCTGAGTGTTCCAATGTTCTGGCTAAAAGCAATGGTACACTGTTTTCACAGCAAGGACATAATCTGCACTCAGACAGCTCAGCTGTAGTCTGATGACCAATGCCACACAGAACAGAAAGCTCAGAAAGCTAACACACATCAAATGTGTATTTTTTCCAGTTTGGAATTTCACTAGCAATGTGAAACAGCTCACTGACAAAAAAGCTTTTGCAACTGTAGGCTCCCATGCGTGCTAAGGCAGAAACTATTTTTAAATGAAGCTGAAACAAATGGCATGATTTATCCTGCTTTCCCCCACCCCCCAAAAAAAAAAGATATAAAAAAGCAGAGTATAGTTAAGTCTTCTACAGTATTCCTGTAAGAGAGACCACTGACATTTTCCTTATTGACTTCTCTCAGTTGAAAGTAGGATTGAGCCAAAGAATTTTATGCCTTGTAAAGACAACTGACAATCCATTTTGTAACTTATCTATCTTATACTGTGGCTTGACCCATGACACAAGTCTTTGTTAAAGAATCACATCTATGTTCCTTACATTCCACTGTCCATACTTAAACTGAGGATAATCCTTTAGTCAGTTCATATTTTATCTTAAAGATGGGCTAATGAGACAGTGGGTCCTGGAAAGAAGCTCTTTTCTATAATTAGGACAATTAAAATTAGAATAAAATCTCACCATGCTGATTTTAGGAACCTGGAGTATGTTTGGCCACTTAGAAGATTATTATTCTCCCTTAGAGTGAAAATATTTTATGCCTTATATTAAAGTATGCATTAAATTTCAAATTTGAAGAAAAAACATACTAAAGTTATTGTCTTATGATTAAGAAGCACTAATTCATCCTCTATTGCTGTGTAATCTTCTACATGAGCTATATCCAAGAACTTCTGACATTTTAAGCTGTATTTCTAAACGCACAAAGACTAAATGCCAACAGCTTCCAATAAACATTAAAACAATCACATGTGCTCACTGTATTTGAAAATAAGACAGTATTCACAGTAATAATACTTAATGTGTCTAAATGTGTTTCTGAGTGCCCATTTTGAGGTCACTATATTTCAATTAGACAAACACTGATATGTTCAATAGACAGAAGCTGGTAAAATAGTTTCCAGATTATTAAGGCTTGGAACACAAAGGCCCTAATATGCTAAAACTCTCCAAATTGTGATAGGCCTGATAACTAATAAAATATGCTGGGAATGAGCATATCAGCATTTTAAGTTTTAATTAAGGACTGTACCTAGATCAAAATCCTGACAGCCGTAATTCACTATGCCATAGTGAGAAAAGGTAATGACCTCAGTCACATGAAGAGACTAAGCTACACTCACGTTTCAGGAAGAAAAAAATTCAGTTCCAGATCTAAAAGAGAAGCAATTGACAGTTGCCATGAAACAGTTATTAGGGAGGGGAAATCTACCAGAAAAGAAAATATGGTAGCTAGAAATCAGCACCTAAATAGCTCAAAGTGCCATGATCTACTGAAGTCTGCAGTTATATTACAAGCAACATTAGGAAGCTATTTTCTTTGAAATAAGAGAGGTGAGAATTTCTAGAAGATGGAAAAAAATACATGTAAACTATATAGATTTATTTTGACTAATTCCTCCTTTCCAATGTCATGCTGAAACACGGGCACTACCTAAATAAGTAAAGGGAAATAGCTATGAAGAGTCATACAAAAAAATACAGTCATTTAGCTTTTTACAATATTCAAGGCATAGACCATGACAGAATTACTGTAATTTTCAAATTGTGCTGCTTTTCCTCTTTCTTTAAAAAAGCAGGTAAAATTCAATTATAAGTTTTTCTGAAATGTATACTTTCTCTTATTGTAGAACTATTCTCAAAGAAAATTTCAGCATAGCTTACACAAAGGAGTTTATTTCTCAAGGTCTAGTATTAGAGGAATTCCTGTGGACAGACATTTAGGAAACAACTACTTCTATTGCACATTAAGTTATGTTCTTTGAGAATCCCAGTCTACTGTCTCAGTGCCAAAACCCAGGCATAGTAAATGGGTTTCAATAGCTTTAAATCTAAAAGCTAGAAATTGGTGGAAACTGATTCAAAATACTTATTTATGACGTGGATCACTAAGCAAGACATTAAGGTAATTAGAGAATAACTCTACATCCCCAAGTAGTAGGCTTCATTGCTCTTAGGAATACATAAATTTAAATTTTCTAATCTAAATTTTGAAGTTAATTATGATCATGCTGACAAAAAAAAAAAAAAATCAATTGGGCATTTTCCTAATATCGACCAAATTTATTTTCCTTCAATTAGACCTTATCGCTCTCTACAACTACCTGAAAGGAGTTTGTAAAGAGGTGGGTGTGGGTCTCTTCTCAAAAGTTACAACCAATAGGATGAGAGGAAGTGGCATCAAGTTACGCCAGGGTAGGTTTATGTTAGACTTTAGGAAAACTAACACTAAAAGGTTTATCAAAGACTGGAACAGGCTGCCCAGGGAAGTGGTGAAATCACCATCTTTTGATGTATTTAAAAGCCTTCTAGACACAGTGCTCAGGGACATGGTTTAAAAGTGGGCACAGTAGAGTTAGACAATGGTTGGACTTGATGATCTTAAAGGTCTTTCCAAACATAATGATTTTATGATTCTAATTCATGCATCAGCTGTTGAAATTTTCTCACTAACAAAAAAAAATTCAAATGTTCATATGAATGTAAGATTTCTAAAGATAGAAACTAATCTAGTATGTTAGTCTGTTGAGATAAATGAATCACAAGACATGAAGTTCTGAAACGTGGAAAAATTCATTTTATGAAGTATACCCAGACTTACAGTTTCGCACGTAAGACATCTGGTTTCATTAGTTAAAGTTCCCTGAAAGATTTCATGAACCCAGGTAGGGTCTGGCGGGCTGTTCTTTTCATTGTCAATGTTCCCGTTAGGTAGGCGACCATTTTGTTTCTCTTGTTTTCTTTCTTCTTGCAAGATATCCGCAATTGTATTTAATAGATAATTTAAGAATTCATGTGCATCCTGCTGCATGTAGTTATCAAAAAGCTCTACAAGATAAAACAACAGATTTTTTAATTAATCAGGTTTTGCTACACTACAAAAAAGTTTTTAAAATAAGTTGAATTTCAAAACCAGCCTATTTCATGTCTTGAATCATTCATGACAATACAACACCAATCACAGAATCACAGAATCACAGAA